>NC_134356.1:487547185-487847185 GCF_048569485.1 Anomaloglossus baeobatrachus | reverse complement strand
GGGTAGCACTCCTAGTTGACCGTTCTCCCCCGTCGGTAGCCACTGCGCGGACGCTGTCAGACTACAGCAGCCCAGGGGAAGGGGTCAGCTCTCCTCGGAGCTCCCTGGACTCTGCTCTGAACCGGCTCACATCTGGGACCTTCACTGCTGCTCCTGTCTGAGCTTCACTTTCCTGCTCCTCACTCCTCCACACTCTGCTTCAGACTCTAGACTGTTTACTCCTCCTTCTCTTTTCCCTTTTGTGCCTGCCTACGCCACCTAGCAACCAGATTCTCTTACCACACCCCTTGAGAGGAGATGGAGGCTTTTGGCCCCCTCCACTATTCCAGTGAAGGTGAAGGCTTTTCCCCCTCCTGGGATCCCCAGGGGTCCTCTCATGGGTACATGTGTGAGACCTGATCACTATGCGCCTGTGTTCCACACCCCAGTCAGCCTTCTGGATTACCTGTGTTGTACTGTCCCCAGCATGGGTGCAGTACTCAGTGGTGCCTGACCAGGTCAGGGGCGCCACATTACCTCCTTTCTCCTCTTTTTTTGGTCTATCTTTATTAACAGCAGACAAACCTAGCAACTAAACAGTAATAGACAGGAATGGAGTTGTTGCACTAAACATATGCCATCATGGTCAGATATCTCGGCCAAGCATGAAGCTGCCCATGGTTTCAGTTTGAGGTTTCGGTAAGAAAAGATGGGGAAAGTATGGGGGAGAGCCTGCAGTTGGCAGGTCACAGTAGAGATGAACAGTGAATATGATTTTTTTTTTCTAAAAACGTTTGCAGACCTCCTTTTGCTGTATTTGTGGGAATTGAAACAGAAGTAATACGCATTTTGGAGAATACAGATTTTTGAAGAATTCAAATAAATTTGTCCAACTCTAAATACACATGAAATGATATAGCTACTATTTAGTTTGTCACTACAAATTTAAAGTATTTAAAGTATAAAAGCAACCACACCCTGGGTGTGACCAAACAGTTCAGTCGGCCATATCTCCAATATGTTTCCATCTATTCCAACTTCTGTAACTAACAGCTCTGGATTTACAGGAATCAGAGGAAGGAGATAGATGGAAAAAAAAGTACATACTGGAGATTAGTTTGCACAGTCAATTTGTGCTGAAAGAATCCCTTTATGCTTATTTTAGCCTTTAGTAAATATTAATTTACTGTATGTGCTGCAATGTGTGCTTTTTTCAGAATCTGTGTTTAACAAATATGGTCAAGTTTGACTCATGCAAGACCATATTTTAATATTTAATATTTTCTAATCATTCAAAGTTTTTTAAGGTTGAAAAAAGAAAAAACATTAAGTTCAACCTATAACCTAACATGTTGATCCTGAGGAAGGCAAAACCCCCATGAGGCAGATGCTAATAGCCCCATATTAGAGGAATAATTCCTTCCTGACTCCACATATGGTAATCAGACTAATTCCCTGGATCAACAACCAATCACAGAATCTAATACTCATATCCTGTAATATTATATTTTTCAAGAAAAGCATCGAGACCTCCTTATACCTTCGTAGAGAATTCACCATTATAACATGATGTTGCAGAGAGTTCCATAGCCTTACTGCTCTTACAGTAAAGAATCAATGTCTGTGATTATGATTAACTTTCTTTCTTCTAGATGTAGAGGATACCCCTTGTCACTGTTGCAGGCTCAAGTGTAAAAAGATCATGATCATTAGAGAGATCTATGTACTGTCCCCTCAAATATTTGTACATTGCAATAAAATCTTTCCTAAGCCTACATTTTTCTAAAATGAACATCCCCAGGTTTATAATTGTTCTTTATATTGCATTCCACCCATTCCTTTAATAGTTCAGATATGTCCTTCTTATACAATGGAGACCAAAATTGTACACAGTATTCTAAGTGTGGTAACACTAGTGACTTCTATAGGAGTAAAACTTTTTCTTCCCATGAGCATCTATGCCTCTTTTAATGTGTAGCAATGACTGTCTCTTTCCTTGTGTGTCTCTTTCCTGGTGTGTCTCTTTTCAGGTCTGTCTCTTTCCAGGACTGTCTCTTTCCAGGACTGTCCCTTTCCTGGTGTGCCTCTTTCCTGGTGTGCCTCTTTCCTGGTCTGTCTCTTTCCAGGCCTGTCTCTTTCCAGGCCTGTCTCTTTCCAGGTCTGTCTCTTTCCAGGTCTGTCTCTTTCCCCGTCTGTCTCTTTCCCCATCTGTCTCTTTCCCCATCTGTCTCTTTCCCCATCTGTCTCTTTCCCCATCTGTCTCTTTCCCCCTCTGTCTTTTTCCCCCTCTGTCTCTTTCCCCCTCTGTCTCTTTCCCCCTCTGTCTCTATCCAGGTCTGTCTCTTTCCCCGTCTGTCTCTTTCCATGTCTGTCTCTTTCCCCATCTGTCTCTTTCCCCATCTGTCTCTTTCCCCATCTGTCTCTTTCCTGATGTGTCTCTTTCTTGGTCTGTATCTTTCCAGGTCTGTCTCTTTCAAGGTTTGTCTCTTTCCCCATCTGTCTTTGTTTCTCTCTGTCTGTCTCTTTCCCATCTGTCTCTTTCCAGGTCTGTCTCTTTCCAGGTCTGTCTCTATCCCCATCTGTCTCTTTCCCTATCTCTCTATTTCTCTTTCTGTCTCTTTCCTCGTTTGTCTCTTTCCAGGTCTGTCTCTTTCCAGGTCTGTCTCTTTCAAGGTCTGTCTCTTTCAAGGTCTGTCTCTTTCAAGGTCTGTCTCTTTCAAGGTCTGTCTCTTTCAAGGTCTGTCTCTTTCAAGGTCTGTCTCTTTCAAGGTCTGCCTTTCTCTGTCTGTCTCTTTCTTTGTCTGTCTCTATTTCTCTGTTTTTTCCCCATCTGTCTCTTTCCAGGTCTGTCTCTTTCCGAAGTCTGTCTCTTTCCCCATCTGTCTTCCCATCTCTTGTCCTGTCTCTTTCCCTGTCTGTCTTTGTCCATCTCTTAATCTGTGTCTTTTCCTGTCTGTCTCTTTCCCTGTCTGCCTGTCTTTGTCTGTCTCTTTCCTTGTCTGTCTCTATTTCTCTGTCTCTTTCCCCATCTGTCTCAATAAAGGTCTGTCTCTTTCCCCATCTGTCTTTGTCTGTCTCTCTGTCTCTTTCCCTGTCTGCCTGTCTCTGTCCCTGTCTGTCTCTCTCTTTCCCCATCTGTCTCTTTCCAGATCTGTCTCTTTCCAGGTCTTTCTCTTTCCCTTTGTCACATGAGGCATCTATGCAAAATTTTGTGATTGTAAATGTGACGGTGCGGATTCATTTAGCAGACATACATACTGTACATACATACATACATACATACATACATACACTCAGCTTTATATATTAGATTAGATTAACATATGATATTGTGCAATTCTTTGGATTGATAAAGCCCATATGTGACCGAAACATTGCATTTTTATGCTTTAACCAATAAAGTAATTGATTTAGGATTATATGCAGTGCCTTGTATACTTTTCATTGTACTAAACCCAGTATGAGCAGGAATTTCAATGAATAAAATACAAGTTACACTGAATCTTTTCATACAAACCTATATATCAATCTGTTCAGCTTCTCCTGTGCTATAACATTTTGCTGACAGATAAGACTGCACGTTCGATGTGACAGGTACCTTTTAACCTCCTAATATTTGTCCTGCCAGAGCTTGAAACTGTCTCCTCTCCATTATTTTTGTGTACGGAAAGGGAAGTGGTAAATTCTTCATGCCATAAATTACTAGGAACGGGCTCTTATTTATTTTTTAAGCCATCATCTGACAGCAGGTACTTAGAAAACCGTCACTGAATTATTTTTTAGTGTTACAATATTCTTTCTCCACTACTATATGAGATAAAGAGCTTGTGTTAATTTCATATTATCGGTTTAGCCGTTCTAGAGCTAAAATGACTTTATAAATGCAAGGTACTTGGCGTTTTTTGAGCAAAGAGCACAAAATCATCCAACCATATCAAGGTGTACCCAAAAATGAATGGTCCCTATTACTAATGTCCTACCTCTCCATGCAGCCTCATCTGAATGGGAACGTGAAAGACAACAGAGGCACAGCTCACAATTAATACCTTGTCTTCAAAAGATGTATGCTGAGCTGTTACGAGGGGGACCCGGGGAAGCGTGCCAAGATGGGGAATGGACAGCTTCCGCCGGTCAAGGTCCACTGTGCGGTGTAAGGGACCGCTGCTATGGTGGGTGAAGAGTGAGCGGGTTGCTGCTAGCGATCGTCTGGAATGTCACAGACGATCTATGTACACCGGTCTGCCCTAACCCGTGTGGGTTGTATGGCAGGGATCACACGGCTCGGTGTACCTGTTGCACGGGGAAGCACAGAGGTGCCCACGCACGTGTGCCAGTGGAAGTCACGAGAATATGGCACGAGGGTAGCACAGAGGTGCCCACGCACGTGTGCTTTCAATAACCAGGTGAGTCCAGTGGAGACTCGAGGAGCTCACCTGGGACAGGAACACGGCCTGTAGAAGGAGCTACTGCCGGAGCAGCAAGGCAGGGACACGGCCTGCAAACCAGGTGCTGCCTAAGCAGCAAGGGCTAAGCCCACAGAAGAAGGTAATGCCTGAGCAGTGGCGTGGCAGCACGCTGCCAGACATCCAAACATAGAAGGACGGTCGCGCGCCGCCATGATGGCAGGAGGAGCTTTTAAGGAGGTGTAGCTCCAGCCAAGGGCGGGCGCGAGGCGGAGATGACGGACTTGACCCAATCAGGATCCACGACATCCCAGCCTGGCCAGTCAGGATTCACCACGTCACCAGCCTTGTCATCAAGCCGTGTGACGTCAATGGGCGAATCAGGATCCACCAAGCATAGCACATGCTCACCCTCCTGCCTCTGGGAAATAGAGGCGGGATCCTCGGTCTCACAATGTGTAGAGATAACGGGAGTCTCACTGCTTCCCTGAGCAGCAAATCTCTGCACATTGCGCAACCTCACAGACCTTCGAGGCTGCTGAGCAGGAGGAGCTGTGGCAGGCAAGGAATGGGAGACCGCCTCATTTCTTGCAACAGGAGTACCACTAGGTGTCACCCTTGTGCTGCCTCTCTGAGGAGGTTTCTCCTGCACTCTGCGAAGTCTGGCAGACCTTCGGCGCTGCGGAGCAGGAGCGCTCGTGGCAGGCAAGGAGACTGTCTCATTCCTTGCCACAGGAGAGCCACAAGGTGTAACATTACCCCCCCGTCTAGGCCCCCCCCCCTGCCCGTGCTCGAAGGCCGCTATCAAACCCGGGGCGTGGATATGATCCTCCAATTCCCAGGATCTATGCTCCGGACCACGGCCGACCCACTCCACGAGGTAGTACCTCCTGCCCCGTATAACTTTTGTCTCCACAAGCTTCGCCACCTCAGAGTCGTCGGGCGGGGAGTCAGTTTGAGGCGTCAGGGACCCCGAGAACTTATTAAGTCGTACGGGTTTCAGGAGGGACACGTGAAAGGTGTTGGCTATAGCCCAGCGTGGAGGGAGCTGGAGTCGGTATGCCACCGGGTTCACCTGCTCTAGCACTTTAAACGGACCCAGGTACCTAGGGGCGAACTTGGCTGCCTGTACCCGTAGGTTAACATTCTTAGAGGACAGCCACACTAGGTCACCAGGGGCGAAGGATGGTGCAGGGCGGCGGCGCTCATCAGCCGTTGTCACCATCCGGTCTTTAGCCCTCTTAAGGGCCTCTTGGGTGTTATCCCAGATCTCCCGGGCCTCGGTCGCCCAATCCTCCACTCTAGGATCGGGTGACGTAATGGGCATCGGAACCGGGATTCTGGGATGTTGTCCGTTATTGAGCAGGAACGGAGTCTGACCAGAGGATTCATGGACCGAATTATTAATGGCAAATTCGGCCCAAGGAAGGAGGTTAGCCCAGTTGTCGTGGTGCGCGGAGATAAAATGGCGGAGGTAAGTTACCAAGGTCTGATTGGTCCTCTCTACCAGTCCATTGGTTTCGGGATGGTATGCGGAGGAGATGTTCAGCTCTATCTGCAGGAGCTTACAGAGCTCTCTCCAGAAGCGAGACTCGAACTGGGGACCCCGGTCGCTCACCACCTTGTCAGGCATGCCATGCAGCCTAAATACATGCCTAATGAATAAGGTGGCGGGAGCACGTGACGTCGGGAGTCGTGGGAGAGGCACCAAGTGGACCATTTTAGAGAAGTGATCCGTGATGACCCATACGACCTTGTGACCTGCTGACTTGGGCAGATCTCCCAGGAAGTCCATTCCCACCACTTCCCAGGGACGATCCGGCACTGGCAGTGGGTGAAGAAGACCTGCCGGTCTCTGCCGGGACGGCTTATTCCGTGCACACGACATACAGGCTCCCACATACTCCTGTATGTCCTGGGGTAGTCTCGGCCACCAATAGTGCCTAGTCACAAGGTCTCTGGTCCTTTTGACCCCAAAGTGACCCCCGACCTTGGAGGCATGGGCCCACGATAGCACCTCATTCCGTAGTTCAGGGGGAACGAGGGTCTTGCCAGGTGGCACCTGGTCCAAAGAAGTGGGAGTGACCATCCTCAAGCTGTCCGGGGGTAGTATAAGACGAGGCTCCTCCTCGTCCTCCTCCAACACAACCATACAACGTGACAAGGCATCGGCCCGTACGTTCTTCTCACCGGCCAGGTGGCGGATAATAAAGCGGAACCGGGAGAAGAACAAGGACCAACGGGCCTGCCTTGGGTTCAGGCGTTGTGCTGTCTGGAGGTATGTGAGATTTTTATGGTCGGAAAATACTTCAAATGGATGCTTCGCACCCTCCAGGAGATGCCGCCATTCCTGGAATGCTAGTTTCATCGCCAGTAACTCCCTATCCCCTATGGAGTAGTTCCTCTCGGCCGGAGAAAAGGTCTTGGAGAAAAAGAAACAAGGATGCTTCCTTCCTCGTTCGTCTTTCTGGTACAGGACTGCACCAGCACCGACCGAAGAGGCGTCTACCTCTAGTAGAAAGGGTTTGGAGATGTCTGGACGATGAAGGATGGGAGCTCTGGAGAAGTAAGTTTTGAGAGTGTGAAATGCCTCTACCGTTTCCCGTGTCCATGCTTTGGGATTAGTGCCCTTGCGGGTAAGGGCAATGATGGGTGCTGCCACCGTCGAGAAGTTGGGAATGAACTGGCGATAATAATTGATAAACCCCAAGAATCGCTGGATCGCTTTCAGCGAGCGGGGCTCAGGCCATTTCATCACTGTCTCCAACTTCCTCGGATCCATTGCTAACCCCTGACTGGACACGATATACCCCAGGAACGGCAAGGATTCACGTTCAAAAACGCACTTTTCTAGCTTAGCATATAACGAATGAGTGCGGAGCCTCTTAAGTACTCGGATGACATCCCTCCGATGGGTGGCAAGATCGGGGGAGAAGATAAGGATATCATCCAGGTATGCAACCACGGAAAGATACAAATCCCGGAAAACATCATTCACAAAGTCTTGAAATATGGCGGGGGCATTGCAGAGTCCGAAGGGCATTACGAGATACTCGTAGTAACCGTCCCTGGTGTTGAAGGCGGTCTTCCACTCATCGCCCTCTCGGACTCGCACTAGATTATACGCCCCGCGTAGATCCAGCTTCGTGAAGATCTTTGCCCCGCGGAATCGATCAAATAACTCCGTAATGAGGGGCAAAGTGTATTTGTTTTTGATCGTGATTGCATTTAATCCCCTGTAATCGATACAGGGGCGTAGATCCCCTTCCTTCTTTTGCACGAAGAAGAACCCCGCACCGGCCGGTGAAATAGACTTGCGAATGAACCCTTTTGCCAGGCTGTCCTGAATATATTTGGACATAGCCTCCGTCTCTGGAGCAGAGAGGGGATACACTCTGCCCCTAGGGGGCTCGGAGCCTGGCTTCAGGTCTATTTGGCAATCGTATGGCCGGTGTGAGGAAGGGTATCTGCGGCCCTCTTGGAGAAGACGTCCCTGTAGGCCTCATAAGGTGTCGGTAAACCTGGCTCCCCTGTATTCCCTGAGGACCCAACCGACCTAATGGTAGCGGGTGGTTCGGTAGTCACGAGGTGCTCCCTACAGGATCCTGCCCATGATGAGATCTCCCCTGTTTCCCAGTTGAGTATAGGAGCATGCTGTCTCAACCAGGGGAGGCCCAGTAGGATCTCATCCGTCCCCCCTGGAAGCACCAGGAAGGACACCTGCTCATGGTGTCCTGGTGGTACTTCCATCCTGAGAGGGATGGTGATCTGGGTGATGGGATCGACTAGTAGGGACCCGTTGACTACCCGAACCCTGAGTGGCTTGGGTAAGAGAACCAGGGGAACTGAGTATCGGGTTGCCAGGGAGGTCGAAATGAAATTGCCATCAGCGCCTGAGTCCAGGCAGGCCAGAGCAGAGAAGAGAGTAGTGCCAAACTGCAACTGGGCGCTGATAGTCAACCTAGAGGGAGAAGCAGCGTCTAGTAACCCCCCTCTGATGGAAACTAGACGCTGTCTTTTCCCGACGGTTTGGGACATAGGGTAGCTATGTGTCCCCTCTGCCCACAGGAAAAGCAGATCACACCAGACCGAGAACCTGGGGTAGAGGAGACCGCTTTGGACACCTCCATTGACTCCACGGAGTCGCCTACAGAGCTGGCTGGGAGACCTGTCTGGTGGAATACGGGAGCCAGACGCTTTTTAGGCCGTGAGGACGTGGGTGCTGAAGAGACCTCGAGCCTCCGCTCCGCCTGGCGGATGTCTATGCGAGAGGCAACCACAATCAAGGACTCTAAAGTAGCAGGCACCTCACGCGTGGCCAGTGCGTCTTTGACGAACCCTGCCAGGCCCTCCCAGAACACAGGGACAAGGACCTTATCGGGCCAGTCCAGCTCTGCGGCAAGTGTCCTAAAGTGTACGGCAAAGTCCCCGACTGAAGCAGACCCTTGCCGAAGTCGTAGGAGGCGCAGCGCGGAGTCGTGGGTGACTTGAGGCCCGAGGAACACCATTCTCATGGCCCCAAGATAAGATGCTAAGTTATTCACCACCCGATCTCCGCGCTCCCACAACGGCGTGGACCACTTCAGCGCTCTCCCTGTGAGCAGGGACTGGACGAAGGCTACCTTCGCCTTCTCGGTAGCGTAAAGAGTCGCGGACAGCTCTAAGTAGGTGGTAACTTGGTTTATAAACCCACGGCACTCGGAGCTGTCCCCGCTAAAGCGCTCTGGAAGCGCAAGGCGAGGAGACCTTCCGCCCAATAGCACAGCCTGGGTAGCCGCCTGGGTGGCGACTGTCGTCAGAGCAGTCTTGTCGGAGGGAGACTGCTCCACTGCTGCCAAACGTGATTCCAAATGCTGCACATAACGCAGCAACTGCTGCTGCTCTTTAGCCATAGCCAGACCTTTGGCGCGACCGTAATGTTACGAGGGGGACCCGGGGAAGCGTGCCAAGATGGGGAATGGACAGCTTCCGCCGGTCAAGGTCCACTGTGCGGTGTAAGGGACCGCTGCTATGGTGGGTGAAGAGTGAGCGGGTTGCTGCTAGCGATCGTCTGGAATGTCACAGACGATCTATGTACACCGGTCTGCCCTAACCCGTGTGGGTTGTATGGCAGGGATCACACGGCTCGGTGTACCTGTTGCACGGGGAAGCACAGAGGTGCCCACGCACGTGTGCCAGTGGAAGTCACGAGAATATGGCACGAGGGTAGCACAGAGGTGCCCACGCACGTGTGCTTTCAATAACCAGGTGAGTCCAGTGGAGACTCGAGGAGCTCACCTGGGACAGGAACACGGCCTGTAGAAGGAGCTACTGCCGGAGCAGCAAGGCAGGGACACGGCCTGCAAACCAGGTGCTGCCTAAGCAGCAAGGGCTAAGCCCACAGAAGAAGGTAATGCCTGAGCAGTGGCGTGGCAGCACGCTGCCAGACATCCAAACATAGAAGGACGGTCGCACGCCGCCATGATGGCAGGAGGAGCTTTTAAGGAGGTGTAGCTCCAGCCAAGGGCGGGCGCGAGGCGGAGATGACGGACTTGACCCAATCAGGATCCACGACATCCCAGCCTGGCCAGTCAGGATTCACCACGTCACCAGCCTTGTCATCAAGCCGTGTGACGTCAGTGGGCGAATCAGGATCCACCAAGCATAGCACATGCTCACCCTCCTGCCTCTGGGAAATAGAGGCGGGATCCTCGGTCTCACAATGTGTAGAGATAACGGGAGTCTCACTGCTTCCCTGAGCAGCAAATCTCTGCACATTGCGCAACCTCACAGACCTTCGAGGCTGCTGAGCAGGAGGAGCTGTGGCAGGCAAGGAATGGGAGACCGCCTCATTTCTTGCAACAGGAGTACCACTAGGTGTCACCCTTGTGCTGCCTCTCTGAGGAGGTTTCTCCTGCACTCTGCGAAGTCTGGCAGACCTTCGGCGCTGCGGAGCAGGAGCGCTCGTGGCAGGCAAGGAGACTGTCTCATTCCTTGCCACAGGAGAGCCACAAGGTGTAACACTGAGCCCTGATGGGGGCCACCCCCTCCAATCTATAATACAAAAAAAATAGGGCTTTGAACATATTTACTATTAAATCAATGTAAGGTGCACAAATATATTATATGGCCAATATACAAGCATACTGTCACGGGTGTGTTACGCTTGACAGAGTCCTGTGGTGCTTCCTGACATTCTATTCTTCCTTCTCTTATGTAAATAGAAACCTATGTATCTTCTCTGTTTGGGGTTAATCCTTTTCTTTTTAGCACCCAGCGGATATCCTCACCTCTCAACTGTTAATCCTCAGCACTACTCCTTGTGTCCTTAAATACCTGAATTTCCCCTTGGTGTTTGCTGGCGATAGAGTTATATTTCTATACAGTCTTGAGTGCAAGCAGTCAGCTTGTAATCATTTCAAGAAACAGTGTTGTATATTGTTGTACCTCTCCCTGAATCATCTTGGAGATAAGTTGTTTCCTTTCCCCTGTTTGTGTCCCCTGTGTGTTCTCTAAAACTTAGTGGAGTTGACTAAGTCAAAACGTAAAATCATTGTTACCCTTTTGGTTGTCACTGTATACATACACAATGCATCAGCACACTGCAAATAATAAATACATTATGTCACTATTGCTGTGAATGGAAATATATGTCTTAAAGCATTCATATAAGGCCACTTAGCATTGGGTACTGAAATTCCAGATCTATGTTGACAATGTGAGTCTTGATATCAACTTGTAACCTTATCTACTGTATTTCTAATAAAAGAAAAATACCAAATTTTTTGGATAATAAGATGCACTTTTCCTCCCAAAAATTTGGGAGGAATATGAGGAATATGAGAGGTGCATCTTATAATGCGATTGTAGTTTACTGGGAGGTGGAGTATAGGCACTGTGCTGGCTGCGTTGGGGGCTGTGTGAAGCAGGGCGGTGCGACGAGTGAGATGCTCTGTCGGCGGTGCAGGGTTGTGCTTATTGCAGTGGGGGATGTTTGGAGCAGGGTGGTGCAGGGGTTAAGATGCTCCTGGGTGGTGCAGGGTTGTGCTGGCTGCAGTGCAGCTGTGTGGATCAGGGCAGTGCGGCAGGTGAAATGTTCTGTCAGCGGTGCAGGGCTGTACTGGTTTCGATGGGGCTGTGGGGAGCAGAGCAGTGTGGTGGGTGAGATGCTCTGTCATCAGTGTGGGGCTGTGCTGGCTGGCTGCAGTGTAGGCTGGGTGGAGCAGGTCAGTGCGGCAATTGAGATGCTTTGTTGACAGTGTGGGGTTCAAATAATGCCACCAGAGTCAGTGCATGCGCAGGTGGAGATCTCGGCTTAAGATTTCATCTGCGCATGCGCCGCCAACAGCCCATTGATGTCCCAGCAGCAGACTTAAGGAAAATCGTGCCCGGAGGTAGCGCATGAGCAGATGAAATCTCGGCTTGTCATTGAGCCCAGAGCTTAATCTGTGCACAAGCCAAATGCGGGCACCATTTCTTTGAAGCTCACACCATCAACACAGCATCTGTGACACCAGCCACACCGCCTGCTCCACACAGCCACCATAGCAGCCGCAGCCAGCACAGCCCTCACTGCAGTGCCTGCAGCATCACCATACTGCAGCACTGCCACTGCCTCCTGTGACCCCGCTCCAACACCGCTGCTGCTCCAACTCCAGTAAGACACCATTGGAGTATAAAACAGAGCCCCCCCTTTTTTTTACCTTTTTTATCTCTAAATTGATAAAATGAAAAATACCGTAAATGACTAACCTAATGGAAAGTGAAAAATACTAAAGCCAAACTCGGATGTATGGAATTAACAGGTGCTATGTACAGTGCAGCATACATAGTGATCAGAACACTGGCACACAGGACAGTAAAAATGGCACCAGTGACTGATAGAGTAATGAGCAAAAAAAAGGACTAGACTGACATCTAACTTCCTACTGAAATGATGACAGACATGATTACTCTTTTATTTCCATAGATTTGACTTGAAAATTGATAACTACAGAATAAATTCCTTGAAAGGTCATACCTAACTCACAAACTGGCAACTTGACATTGCTGTGCAATTAGTGGTTTTGTAAGTTGCGTTTGATCAAAGCTTCATATTTGCGAGCAAATGCTAATAAATAATTAACTAATAACAATACCACAGTGTCAGCATTAAACAGCATAATTGTGTTTTATACACAGCCTTGAGTGCTAAAGGATGCATCACATCTCAGTTTTCTATTTATACCTAAGATTATAGATCTCAATGCTTCCCTTGACATTGACACTGTCAACACAAACACTTGATCTATTGTATTTTCGAGTAGCTCTTTAAAGTATAAATAGATATCAATTGTTTATTTCAAGTGCTTTTAGTGGTGCAAAAGTAGTTTAATTGTATTTAAAAACTGTCAAATATCAATGGCGATCAATGATGTTCATTGATTTGTTTGCTGAGTTAAACATGAAGAATATCAGATTCAGGTTCTAACATTAAATAGCCTTGTATTGATCCGCCACAACTATGATCCAGTCAACACAATAATGTAGGTGATTAGAGAAATGTGTCCACCTTGGCATTGGCTTTCAATAACAATGTCTTCTGGATTGCTTACATTCAGTATCGCATCAGGCCAAACCAGGAAAAAGTAAAAAGTAAAAATGGATCCTAATAAAATAAGAAAAATAGACATACACAAACATTAGAAGAAGAAAATGTAAACTATTGTTCAAGAAACCTAAAGAAAACTGTGCAAATGTTTACCCTATTTTTTGGATTATAAGATGCACTTTTCCTCCCAAAAATTTGGGAGAAAAATGAGGGGTGCGTCATAAAATCTGTATGAAGCTTAATGGGAGGTAGAGAATGGTCGCTGTGCTGGGTGCGGTGGGGGCTTTGCTGGCAGCAGTGCTGACGGCTGTGCAGACAGAAGTGAGAGCGGCTGTGGGGGCTGCTGTGCGAGTATATACTTGCAGTCTGCTGCGGAGCAGGGCAGTGCAGCAGATGTCCCAGATGCTCTGTTGGCGGCGCGGGCTTCAAATAATGGTGCCGAAGTTGGCGTGTGCGAAGATGGAGCTCTCGACTCAAGATCTCATCTGCGCACGCGCCACCTCTGGCCCATTGATCTTGCAGCAGCAGGCTTAAGGAAAATGGTGCCCGGAGGTGGCGCGTGCACAGATGAGATCGTGGCTTGTCACTGAGCAGATAGCTCAATCTGCACTCACACTGACTCCAGGCACCATTTCTTTGAAGCCCACACCGCCGACAGAGCATCTGAGATACCTGCCGAACCGCCCTGCTCCGCACAGCCAGCATAGCCTTCGCAGCCAGCACAGCCCCCATCGCTGCCAGCACAGCCTCCACTGCAGCGCCTGCAGAATCCTCCTATTTCAGCACCTCCCCTGCCTCCTGTGACCCCGCTTCGCCTGTGGCGCCCCTGAGGCTTCCGTCGCCACAGATATATTGCACCTCAGCCAGAGGTGTGATGTCCCATCCTGGGTAAGAATTGGGTCATATACCGGTCCACAGACTAAACTTGCACACACCAATTGGTAGGCATACACTGGTCAGGGATAGTGGCAGCAACCCCCATAGATGTATTCATGGGGCCGTAAGTCCCATTTTTGGTTCCAATAGTGTGGGTGAGGCCTAGTCAGTGGGTGTGTGGGAGGAGTCAGAAAGTGTGAGTAGATGAGGGAACCAGGAAGTTCCAGAGAAGTGAGTCAAGAGTGTGAGAGGGAGAAGGAGAGGGAGGTAGTTACCTCAGGAGAAAGTGACAGAAGGAAGTTCCTGGTGGAGATCCTGGGGTCTAGTTAAGCCCAGGGGACACCTAAAGAAAGAAAGTATTGCAGGGCCGCGGAAGGGCATATTGGCTCATGGCCTGTTCCACTGGAAGATCGGGTGGAGGGATCTGGCTGCATTCGGGGACGGTCCCCAGACAGAGGGAAGAAAGACAATTCCTCAAAAGTAACACCGAAGACCTAGGGTGGTTGCAAGCGCCTAGGGCCACAACCTGCCACAGACCCCCTGTGAAGAGGGCAAGATACAACTGCGGTTAGCCCTCTTTGTTCAGGCCCTGTGGTGGAGGCCAAGACCAGCACAGCTACAATGGTCAGGGCTAGGAAGACAGTCAGGAAAGAGACACAGGAGGGGTGCACCGGTATTGACCTCTGAACTACCCGGGATCGGCAGTGGCACCTAACAGTGGATCCTGGCACGCCGTGGGCAACCTGTCCGCGGCCGAATTGAACTGAACAGTGAGTAAAACATCTAAACTGCAAGCCCTGTGTCGTCTGCTTTATCCTGCACTGCATCTACAACACCATAGAATTTACCAAGCACCAAAGGTTGCCCCGGGGTACCCGCTCTACCTGTGGAGAGCAAGAAACACCTTAGCTGCCATAACATCAGCCCCGGAGGTCCCTTCCAGCAGCTGCGGCTCCATAGCTGCAAATTACCACAGGTGGCGTCACGAATCTTATATAAACTTTAACACTATCATCTCCCCCAGTATTGCCACATTAACCGACCCCACCAGGGTCATGGAATCGGGCCCCGCCACCGCTGACTACCCCGGACTAGTCCGGCCCGACACCGAGTCAGCTAAGGCCTTGATGTGGGCGAGTCACACCACTGCGGCCGCCCCTCTGGTAAGACACCACTGGAGTATAAGGTGGACCTCATCTTTTTACATTTTTTATCTCTTAATATGGGGTGCGTCTTATAATCTGGTGTATCTTATAAAACGAAAAATATGGTATAAGCGTAATCCTCATAGGCTAGACTGTATTTACTAAAGAAAATGACTTTTGCGGTTGTAAAAGTTGATACCGCAAGATTTTACCATCACGTACTGTAAGTCCATATCTATGGCTGGTAATCATCATGCAATACATAAATGATTGTACTTTATTCTGAATGTGGTTGCTGACATAGTGGCCTTGTAGTAATAGATTAATCTTCTATAAGATACGAGATATTCATCTTACAATAAGCAGTGATACGTTTGATTAGAGCATTACCAGGTCTCTGAGCAGACTTCTCTCTTTCTGTTTTTGTGACAAGTGGCAGTAGTAATTTGGAATCCTAAGGTTCTGTTGCAAACACTTCTATCATTTTAACTACCTTGTCCCAAAGTCAGTCAACCACAGTACACATCTGCCAGATATGCCACATAGAAGCCGAGCTATCACAACTACAGAAATAATCAATAAAGGCCCAAACAGATATTACTTCTAATCTCATAGGAACCAGGTACCAAAATACAAGGTGGAATAGAATGAAAAATGTTAAAAACGATAGCTCAAGCAAAACTGACACCTCAACTATTTATCAATCACCTAAAAACACAAAAATATTGTAACATCACAAAAAAGTATTTTCCTTAGATTTGGCAAAAGCTCGCTGAAGATGTGTGCTTAAATCTTTGTATTTATTCACATCCCAGAATAGATAAATATTCATTTTACTTTCTACCTTGATTGATTAGTTTGACTTGGTCAGTTGGAGTCACTTCCCCTGAATCAAAAGGTTAAAATGCTCTTTCTTTTCCTTGTCTTTAAGTTTTTAAAGTAAACAATTACCAGTATTTTTTACCTATATAATGTAAAGCCAGTGCTATACTGGCGCTATCATGCTAATTCTATACATACCTATAGGCGGGCTTTGCACGTTGCAACATCGGTAACAATGTGTTACCGATGCTGCAGCGATAGTCCCGCCCCCGTCGCACGTTCGATATATAGTGAAAGCTGCCGTAGCGATTATTATCGCTACGGCAGCTTTACACGCACATACCTGCCGTGCGACGTCCCTCTGGCCGGCGACCCGCCTCCTTCCTTAGGGGGCGGGTCGTGCGGCGTCACAGTGACGTCACACGGCAGGCGGCCAATTGAAGTGGAGGGGCGGAGATGAGCAGGATGTAAACATCCCGCCCACCTCCGTCCTTCTCATTGCAGCCGGGAGGCAGGTAAGGTGAAGTTCCTCGCTCCTGCGGCTTCACACACAGCGATGTGTGCTGCCGCAGGAACGAGGAACTACATCGTACCTGTCGCTCCCCCGGCATTATGGAAATGTCGGAGGCTGCAGCGATGATACGATGACGATGATTTTGCGCTCGTTCATCGTATCATCTAGGATTTACACACTACGACATCGCAAGTGACGCCGGATGTGCGTCACTTTCGATTTGACCCCACCGACATCGCACCTGCGATGTCGTAGTGTGCAAAGCCCGCCATAGTTGTCAGCTAGGATGTATAGGTTTTGAAATACAAGCAAGTAAAGTTACAGAAATACACTGCTTTTTGATTGGCTTTTTGATTGGCAGCGGGCAGACAGGGGCGGGAATAAATAGCAAAACCTGACCCACATATTAGCTATTCGGCAGCTGCTGCCAATCAAAAAGCAGTGCATTTTTGTAACTTTACTTTTCTGTATTTCAAAACCTATACATCCAATCTGACAACTAAAGGTATGATAGTGCCAGTAAAGCACTGGCTTTAGTTTATATAGGAAAATTCTGGTGATTGGTGCGTTTTAAATTGAAGTTTCTCATCAATCTGAAGGGAACTTCTCAAGTGTCTTCGCTGTCCCCAACCTTTATGTGCCGCCCCTGCAGCAGTCGGACTGCTCAGATCCAGGATTACTGTGGCTCGAGGGTCTCCAGACTTGGGGGAGTGCGGCCACTTCAAATGTAAAGGGGGGTTATTTACAAGGGAGAGTTTGTGACGCCACCCGTAGTTCGCGGTAAGAGGAGTACCACCGCTGCCGATGGGAGTACCCGAAGGAGATGGAGTGGGGCAGCCAAATGGTGATCCCTCCACAGGTAGGGGAGACCCCGGGACTCTGGAGACTGGTGGCAGATAGCGTGGTGCAGGCTATGTGGGCACGCAGGACGCAGGGTGTGCAGTGTACTCACTCAGGTTGTGTAGACGTTGGTGCAACCATTAAGCAGACTCTGACACAGAAGTAATCCAAGTCTCTGGGTGCCGCTGCCGCTCTGGGAAGCCCGTCCAAGTGTCCGTTCCCACTGGTATTGCTTAGTGGTCCGGAGCCTGCCTCCATGCACAATTTTGTAGATTTTCCTAAGTGACCCTTTGGCCTGAAGATGTCAGGGTCCCGCTCCCTATAGTGATATAGTGGAGCTGTGCTCTCGATGGCTGACTCTTAGGATTTCAGTGGGCCGCATAAGCTGGAAAGCCCTATCCCCCTCGTTGTGTTGGTGCCTTCAATCTCTGAGCTCTTGGAGAAAGTTCATAAAGAGACTATCCTCCACAGGTGAATTATTAAGTTTTTATGAAGCTACTCCCTGATCTAGGGTCCTGTTCCCCGCCGTGCTCGGTACTGGTTCGGTTACTGGACTTTTCGGTGCCAACCGTTCTCAAAAATGATCTCAGGATACTCTTTTCCAATACCCTGCGACCGGGTCTCCGACTCCTCTGGTCCCAGACCACCGTCTGCAACCCAACCAAGGTAACAGAGGGAGCTACAACTCCCTCAGCTCCTCACTCTCTGAGGGCTACTACTGAACTGACTAAAATCCCTCCCACCAGTCTGCCTGACCCCTAGCCGGTTGGCCGTTTTCCAGCTAGACCACCCACTGGTGTGCCTGACAGGGTGTCGTGTGAGGTTTGGTTAGGATTTGAGTGCTGATGGAAGCAATACCAGTGTGTAGGAACCCAGAACCATGGAGGGTGAGTTATGCACCATAAGAGAAAGGGGTGCAGTTCCCTGTGACACCCTGATAGAGTCAGGGGCGTCACATTTACTATAGCAATATGTATGCAAATATTTTTATCCTCCTAAGAAGTCTTTTACTCTAAAGCTTCACAGATGCTCATGAGTTAGGACTAGTCCAGCAGTGTTTCTTCCTCCAGACTAGTCCAGCCTTGGATCTTCTAATTACGTTTCTCTGAACATAATTTACAGTGTGCATAATGATATTAGCATAAGTAGGATTGAATGCACATTGTCAATTAAGGCTAGTTTCACACATGCGTCTTTTCGCCGGATTGGCGGTTCTGCCACACTCCAGTGCAGTGTATGCCATACAATGGCAGCCCAACAAGCTTCAGTCATATGCTGTCATGTGATCGGGGCATGTGACCCGGAAGTTGCTGTGCTGCCATTTTACTGTATACACTGTACCGGCATACTATTTTCATTTTTTGGTACCTGGGGCTCAGTGAGGGCTTATTTTTTGTGCCCTGAGGTGATGTTATTACTGTTGCCACTTTTAAGCAGGTACGATGTTTTAATCACCTCTTATTGCATTTTATTGTAATGTTTTGCAGCCCCAAAAAATTCTGTCGTTTTCAGTTAAATTTCTTTATTGATTGGGTTAATTATTTTTAGATATTGATAGATCAGACAGTGCAGCGATACCATATATTTGTAGCTTTTAAAGTTATTGTTATATTTTCAATGGGGCAAAAGTTGGGTGATATGAACTATTGTGGGGGGTTTCATATTTCTAAAAACTTGTTTTTCTCACTAGTAATTGCACTTGATAGTCCCCTTAGGGCCTTGAAGCTGCAATTATTCAATTGCTTGTGCTGTACAGAGCAGGGCATCAGCATTGCTCTGTTCAGCAGAAATGATGATCTCCTATGAACGCCGGCTCACAGCCAACGTTCACAGGAAGTTCATCATGACAGAGACAGGGGTCATCAGCTGATCCCTGGCTGTCATGACAACCCATTGATAATGTAATGGGGTCTCCGATGAGAGCGGAGAATGGTGCGCTCAGTGCCGGTGCTTTTAAATCCTGCTGTCAGTGATTAACAGCAGAATTTAACTGTTTATCAGCTGAGAACGGATCTCCTATCCACCTGCATCTGCTAAAAGGATATGACAGCAGATCAGTCAACATGTACAGGGAAAGATTCGGGCTCGGCTTGTAAGCCTACATCAAAAAAAGGAACACGACCTTAGATATACCAGTTCATCCAAGGTCATGAAGGAGTTTTCCAGTACTATTTGTTCCCCTTTTATATGTTCTAGCACACATCTATGTGTGAGTAATATATTCTCCTGTTGTCATTCAGGTACTGCTACATCCGATATGGGGAAAGGAATCGGAATCAATGAGAAGCGCTTGTCACTGGTGGAAGTGGCTACCTTTCAATGAGTGACAGCAGTCTGAACACGCATGCTCAGATCACAGGCTTCAATCTCCTCAACCAACTTAGATCCTTATGATGCGTTGGAGCACCAGCTCTTCAGCTGACAAGCTCTTCTTGCTATTAGAAAGCATGACGGTGCTATTCAACTGAACGGGCCAACACTTCAAAGCATCAGAAGGATCCAAGCAGAGGAGGAGACTGAAACCTAGTCTGACTCTGCTGATCCTTTGAAATGCTAGTCTTTCAGCCAAAAAGCGTTGCGATGTGATGCTTATCACTAGGGTACAGTTCCACTTGTGCATAGCGAGAGCGATAGCATTGGAAACAATATAATGACCCTCTGCATGCTGATGACATTCGAGTGCAGTGCAATGTTTCACGTGCTCCCATAGACTTATATGGGAGTGTGTGAGCTGAGAACCGCTGCCTAATGCAGCATGCTGTGATTCTTTCTCAGGCCAATATGGCATAAGAAATCAATCGCAGATAGACACTGCCCCATAGTTTTGCACTGGTGAGAGTGCAGTCCGTTGTTTTATCGGATTGCACTTGTCCGTGCAAAACGCAAGTGGAACCATTCTGGTAGAAAGGATATCACAGCTCTTCTCAACTAAAGGAATGACACTCCAAAGTTTCTGCAGGATCCAAGCAAATGAGATGTGATCTTAGCATGCTTAGACTGCTATCATTCATTGAAAAGCAGCCCCCCACAAATTAAAATCTCTTCTCATTTTGTCTGAATTTTGTTCTAAGAGTATGCTCAAACAAGTGTATGACTCGCATGAGTGCAATGCAAGAAAATCTCGCATTGCACTCGGCTTAATGTAACACAATGCACTAATTGGACTGAGGAAAAAAATTGCAGCATGCTGAGATTGTGAGCGAGAGACGTATGTCACTCTATGGATGCGAGTGAAACATCGGATTGCACTTGAATGACATCCGTGTGCAGTGTGATAATGGCATCCGCTCAGAATGGAAGAGATGAAGAGATTAACCTTCCCTCTCCTCCACAGCTGTGACCCGATCGCAAGATCGGATCACAGTTACATGACATTCGGCTCACGCTGGTAGTACACCGGGAGTCGAGGGTCATTAGCATATCAACCACTCGCATCAGATGCCATACTGTAGTGTGACTCCAGCCTCAGATTGAAAGTAGCAGTGCCTGAATGACAATATCAGAATATATGACCAACACAGAGATGCTCTCCCAGAAACAGCGCAGGTAATAAAAGGGGTCAACTAGTCTTGGAAAACCAATTTAAACTTCTTGTGTTTATTTAAAGTAATCTAACACATACTGTATGGGCATCTCAGTATAGGTATCTCAGTATGGGTTTGGGACAAAGTGCGTTGATTTCTTCAATGGAGACTTTTGACTAACTTTGAACACGTTAGATGTAAAATAGATACAGAAAATGTTTCTCAAGCAGGCAGGATTTTCAGAATATGACCAACAGTTGAAAATAAAACGTGTCATATTATCGGGTAATAAAGAAAAATGTGTTCATTGATATATTCTATTAGGATGAAAACAAATCAGCATGTCAATCATTATTGTTTCTCCACTAAGCTCCCTAATATTTATAAGCATGATGTCTATGTCCTTGCGTCCAAATACGTGACAACATGACATTTGGTGGTCAAGTCCTTGACGTCTAGTGAAAAAGCCACTGTCTGTGGTTCTTTAATAGTAGAGAATCAGACAATTGTGATGCTTTTCATATTTTATTTTGCAGGCACCAAGATATTTTGGACACATACTTTATATCACACAAGCAGGTTTTTGGGGTACATTTTTGTGCCGAACACTAGAGTAGATAGATACAAAGGAGAGTATTTACCTTTTTCTATAAAATAAATAATTCCTTATATTTTGGTTTTGTCTTTTGTTAAAAAACTGCACACTTTTATTCCAGAAACAAATGCTTATGAATTGTCTTGCTATGGGACAATTATAGTAAATTAATGATATGATCGTAAATTCAGTAAATGTTGTGTAAATTCCAGAATATCTGCTCAAATATGTTACCGTTGCCTCAAACACATCTTTCTCTGTGACACTTCTTTATTTTGAAGTATAACAAGGTTTGCTAAAAAGCCAAAATACATTTAAGCTCTTGCTATTATTTGGGGGTCTTTTAGAGGAAATGAGTGTCTGCTATCGGGAGGACCATTATTTATTGCACTGCACTAATCCTACACTTAGCTGAAAGCAGCCCAGTCATCATATACAGCTGCTTCCTATACTTTCTCAATCCACCTTTGTTGTGAACAGATGAGTCTCTGCATTGGTCTGCTCACTTCAGACACAACAATAGGTACAAGTGCTTTGTTAGGCTTTGTTGGGAGAAGATCAGTCAGTGCTTTATGATATTGACATCTCCGCAGTGAGCCAGTGCAGCAATTGCTCACCTAAATGAAATGCAATACACTCCGGTTTGCCTCTGTGATACTATTATTAAATGACTACCCAGAATATAATAATAATAATAATAATAATTTTATTCATTTATATAGCGCTATTAATTCCATAGCACTTTACATACATTGGCAACACTGTCCCCATTGGGGCTCACAATCTAGAGTCCCTATCTGTATGTCTTTGGAGTGTGGGAGGAAACCGGAGTACCCGGAGGAAACCCACGCAAACACGGGGAGAACATACAAACTCCTTGCAGATAGTGTCCTTGGTGGGATTTGAACCCAGGACCCCAGCGTGTACTCATTCTACGAGCCATAAATAAAAAGAATACGTCCCAAAACTATCGGTGAAACAATGTTTCATTTAGAAAGTCAATGTATTTTTTTTTTTTGGTTTATGAGCAGGATTTATTGAAACTTTAAGACTGATTTAATCTTATAAATATATTTGTAGTATAAACTGTAGTATTATAACAGGGTCCAGCAAATTCCAAGTGAAAGGGAGTAAATTTCCACCTACCATAGCGATGTGATCCAAACCACCTAGGGTGCATGGATGAAGAAAAGGGGCGGTCCACCCCTGGAGAAGTCAATCTAAATAAGAGTAAGTGGTAATCCAGCACCCGTAGTCCAGTCTTCAGGAAAAATTAAGACATTATTTATTCTCAAAACATATTAAAAATATACATTTTTAAAATCAGAACAGCCTTACACGTTTCAGGTCATGGAGACCTATGAGTAAGGGTCTCTATGACCTGAAACGCGTAAGGCAGATTTTAAACATGTATGCTTTTAACATGTTTTGTGAATAAAGGATGTCTTAATTTTCCCTGAAGACTGGACTACGGGTGCTGGATTACCACTTACTCTAATTTAGATTATAACAGGGATATTTAAAATCATATCAAAGTACTGAGTGCCCTTTTTAGTTTTTAACCATAAGCATATGTGTCACCCCTGAGGCTTCAGTCGCCACAGGGTACTGCACCTTACTTAAGGTTCAGTATTCATCTCGGATGCAGAGAAGGTCGCCCCGGTAACAACAGCAACCACAATCAACACATAACATGGGGGTTCTGTCACTGGGACCAGGCTAGGGTAGGAGCTGGGGTAGCCATCACGAGGTATGGAACCTCATGCCCACTAGTCAGGAACCCGGGAGGCGGGGCTTCCACAAGGGGAAGTTAGGAGCCATCAAACACACCAGAAGCAATCAGCACCGGACAGCATCCGTGTGTGGTCACACTGAAGAGTAGGAACATACAACGTACAGTTCTGGGCTCGTGGTCTGGAGCTGGAGGGTCGACCTGGGTTCTTTGGAAAAGAAGGGGAATCCCAGGGTTCGCAGGGAGTGCAACAGGCACCCGTAACCTGTTCCACAGCCCAGGAGCTGGGGTTGAGGGAGACCGTAGAAAGGAGAATAACAGAAGATACCACCGGTCACGACCTCTGAAGTATCCGGGATCAGCTGGAGCCCATTACAGCAGGGATTGGCACTTTCCAAAGCTGCACGTGTGAGCAGTGAGTAAAGAGACCTTGCATCAACCCGTTATTGCTGGTGCCTTCACTATCGCGCCCCCAGGGATACCAGCGTCTGAGACTACCACCACCACTATCCTCCCTGGGCGCGCAGCTCTGCCTGTGGAGAACTGAATCATCCAAGCTGCGTTATCATCCACCCCAACAGAGAAGTCCCGCAGCAGCAGTTGATATTGGCCGCACACCACAGGTAGCATCACGAACAACTACCCCAATCATTCCCATCCCCAGACATTTTCTTGACACCTAGGGTCACGGAACCGGGCAAAATCACTGCGGCTTCCCAGGAAAAACACATGCACATTTCGACATCTTTCTCAGAGTACATGCTCCTTGAAGAACCACGGCAAAACATGTGTCTGAGTGGGGGGATGTAGGAGACATTTCTGAACACAGAATGACCCCAGGTCTGAAAAAACGTATGGACTTAGATTCATAATTCTTTATGCTGAAAATATAATCTTTAATAAACACAGTACTTTCCAGGAGAATAAAGTCATGCCACACTCTTAATTTGGCATAATTAAATCTAAGATATCCCAGTCCTCTTTGCCTTGACATCTACTGTTTGGGCAAAGCAGATTGGCCCCATACACATAAAACTGCAGATGCTCATATTCAAAATCAACAGGCTCATATGAGTTTGGTCTACAGTTTATGGCATTTTTTAAGATACAACCAGTTACTTACCAATCACTATCATATGTACTAATATTTTATTTTTTTAATGATCTGGATGTAAAATATTTACATAATCCCTTATTTTATAAAGTGGAAGATAAATTAAAATCTACCCCCAATCTTAGCGACTATTACATTTTGACTATATGAATAGTTGCTGTGGACATGACTAATAGAAATGTAAAGAAGCAGGGACAGCAGATGAATTTCCTTGTTCATTTGTTGCCTCCTAAATTGTGATACTTTTTTCAATATGTTAAATACAAAATATAAACTGTGTGCAAAAAAACCCCAAATTTTACTAAATTTGAAATGATATCTTTGAAAATTCAGAACTGTTTTGCAGTTGACGGTTTTGGGGCCTACATGATCACATCAACTAATCGCTGGCCTCAACTGTTAAGTCTTATAATTCGGATAATATGGTAATGTTATGGTAGAAATGCAGTTAAGAGGCAATTTTAGGCAACATTATTCATCATTTCGAAGACTTAAAGGGGGTTGACTCATATTCTTTAATGGGTAAAATTGTGAAGTTTTTGTAAAAAAAATAGAGGAATTTTTAATTTCATTGTGTGCAGCTTGCTGTATAGGGTACATGTCACTTTGCAGTCTAAGAATGGCCAACTCTCTAGACAGGGAACACATTCCTGCATACCTGCCTGGAAGCGTTGCTACGAAGTTAGTTTGGTCCCTGGATTTGACCGTTTCAGTGCCCATGCTCTTCTCCCATGCTGCAGACGCAAACTCCCTTTGCTACCAGCAAAGGAGAGAACTCAGCTGCAACCAGCGGCACAACCATATCATAGTTCAAAATCATGAATTTTCAAGACCACATTGTGACGACATGGACTCTCATGGGTTAAAGTTTCTTAACATTCAGCCAGACAGGATGATAGATTGTTTATAGACGGGGGATAAGTCCCTCATTGTTTTTACAAGACTCTTGTTGACTCATGTAATTGTGTTGGCCACTGAAAGCCAGACGTATTGTTTCTCCAGACTCTTCCAGTAATCATTGTATTGTAGTTGTGTATTGCTAATGTAATTACCTTAGTAGCCATTGTCTAGTCGGTGACTTCCAGACTACATGTATACCCTCAGTCTTTCTGTAGACATCATTTGGATGAACATTGTCCATGCAGCTTGAGATTCACCCAATGGGAGAGGCGATCTTGTCCAACCAATCGATGAGGACGCAGTGTATCCAAGTGGAAGGCTGTGGCTATAAAAGGGACTTCTTTAAGCCACCAGGTTGTTGATGGATGCTCATGGATCCAGTCTAAGCTCTTAGAAGCTGACTAGAGGATCAGGATACCCTGTGGCTTCAATCTAGGGACTCCGGCTCCGGTTGGAGACCATATCCACAGTCTAGGGATTTCGACTCCGGCTGCCAGGATTGTATCATCCTACCAGGACTACCTAAGGAGGACACTCAGGTTGGGACAGTTCAGTCACCTGTTACAGACTTTGCAGACCTCAGACAGCTTCCTAAATCTGGCATTATTCCTTTCTTGGTTGGTGCCCACCAAAAGCGGGGTGCTGCTGGATTGGAGTAAATAGCCCTGGAACCTCTGAGGCATGAACATTCTAAATCCCTGGTGAGCCAGCAGAAGGGTGAGACTCTGTTGCCTGTTACATTTGTGTTTTGCTAGTCACGTGTTATGTGCCGGTAATTGTTTGGGGATCCAATAAAGTCTAATTATTGTGGTTCCCTCACCCTGTGTTGTCTGAGTAGTATTACGCCCACGGTTAAAGAGGCCGGCATTCAGTTGGGATGAGCCCTGAGCCACGCTGTCTTTCTAAAGGCGGCAGGTTTTAGCGGACGAGAGCACCCACTGAGCCCCGTGTCTCCACACACATCACCCCCCCAAGTAAACACAAAATCCAGGAGGCAGGTGAGTGATGTGCTCCTGAAGAAAGACAATGAGACCAACCCTTTAATCCTTTTCCAGCATATGATGTAACAGTATGTCATATGTCAGCTCCTAAGCCTTCATCTAAAACAGGGACCAATGTCTGCATTAATGACAGCAGATGATTGGTGACTGTGTCATCTGATAGCAGTGACTGGAGCTAAGCTCCACCTGCTGGAAACCCTTAAATGCCCCTTTCTGACAGCAGCATTTACAGTGTGCCACTCAAGAGCTAAGCCATTCCACATATCCATCAGCCCACAGGAGCACTATCATAGGGTGCTGATGGTAATGTCATGAATGCTGGAGACTGCTTTGTACTGTATCTGCAATGACGATACTCTTGCTGAGATCAGCCTATGGCTGGGCTTCACAGGACACAGTTATATGTACTAAAAACTGAAAAAATAAACGTTTGGTTTCCCCACATCTTTAAAAGCCTGGTATCAAACTATATAATTAACTCTATCGGCGAACACCGAAAATGGAAAAAAAAACCTCTTGAATTGAGATTTTTGGGGGGGTCACGGAAACTTTATGAAAATATACAATAGGATGCTTAATAATATGTTCTCACGCAGCTTCATCAACATATAAATGAAAAAATTACAGGTGTTGCAAAATGTTAACACAAACATTTTTATGTTACATTTCCCAGCAAAAAATGTCACTACTGGATCTATACAACTTTGTTTTTTTTAGAATTACAATGACCTTGAGAAACACGAAGCTTGGTCATTTTTTACATTACAATGAATACTGTGAAAAGAAAACCCAAAATAAATTGTGGAATTGGGGGAGGGGTTTCTCACAATTTCACCACACTTGAAATTTATTTCAAGCCCATTGGATGGTAAAATGAATGGTGTAATTCAGTTCTACTCATCCAGAAAATAAACATTCGAATGGCTATGTAGAGAGAAAATGAAAAAAGTTATAGGTTTGAAAGAAAGAGAGGAAAAAATGAAACCACAAAAAATGACAAATTATCTGGATTGGAAGGGTATAAAGAGTTGGAAAGCTCTTTGCAGAATACTCCCAGGCTTTTTAGCACTAAACATTTCTGAAAATCTAGTGCTGAACATCTGCTGGATTTACTAGGGCCATTCCCATGCTGCTCATTACCAAGAGAGTGTGTTACAAATGGTGCATGCATATGTCTCAGTTTTATATTATTGCAGTAGCAGATATCGATGGATGAAAGCTATAATTGATTATAAAATAGTAACTGGAACCTAATTCTTCTGTGTTTTAGCTGTGAGAAGTCTGGGACTTTGTGACATTTTCATATAATTTATTGAACAGATATAGCGCTAACATCCTGTCTAGGAGGAAATAACAATAAAAATCTTGGTTTGATGCTGAAGATCAGATTTGGGAGTTGCCTAGTAATCTTTGAAACAAAGAAATCAATTGTGAGAAGTCAGTGGTGGATCAATACATAAAAGCAAACGATTATCATCTTTTCATTCCAAATGCCTTATGTTTCCTGTTTCCGCATGCACTGAAGGAGCAGGAAGCCACAGAAGTGACTCCATTTAGCAGAGAGATGTTCTTCTACTTCATCCAAGCTCTTATTAAGTAGGTACAAAGAGAATTTCATCCTTCCCAGCCCTTAAAGTACTTGTTCTATATGTGCAACTTTAAAAATATAGCAAAATAACTAACTTTAACGTTCTCTGATATCGAAGTCAAAAACATATAGGTAAATTGAATACGCCGTATAGAGCACAACATCCCAAACTTACAATGTAAAGTGATAACAAAACAAAACATTTAGGAGAAAATATAAACAAAGATACATTTTTGTATGACAGATTAGACTAAAGGGTGCTTTACACGCTGCAACATCGCTAGCGATCTCATTAGCGATGTAACACGCCAGATCGCACATACAGTTTGCTGAGATCGCACATGTGCGCTACAAAAATGACCTATGTGCGATCTCGGCAAATCTTATCTACGATCTGGCGTGTCACAGTGCTAATGAGATCGCTAGTGATGTTGCAGCGTGTAAAGCACCCTTAATGCCAGAGTATTTATGTGTTGAAAATGGATGTCAATGCAATATAAATTCAGCATTTAAAGGGAACCAATCATTTTCGTATATAATCTACAGCCAGTGCTATACTGGCACTATCATGCTGACTCTATACATACCTGTAGTGGTCAGCTCGGATGTATAGATTTTGAAATCCAAGAAAGTAAAGTTTTAAAATCAGCAGCTTCTTGAGTGAAAGCAGCTGAGGAGCAGATAATATCGGGGGGAGCAATTCATAGTTATCCCCTCACCCTGTTAGAATTAGTTAGAATTGTTGGCTGAGGCCCTGCCCCTTCTGGTCACATGGGTATGACCTCACCACAGGTCCTGCTAGTGAAAAAGTAAATTGATTGTATAATAATTATGCTAATTCTAACAGGGGGAGGGGATAACTAAGAATATCTCCTTACTATTATCTGATCATCAGCTGCTGTCACTCAAGAAGCTGATGATTTTATATACTTTCTTGGATTTTAAAACCTAAACATCCGAACTGACCACTACAGGTATGTATAGAATCAGCCTGACAGTGCCAGTATAGCACTGACTTTAGGTTATATATAAATATTATAAAGGTGCCAGCCACCTCTGCAGTGGATCTGTTCTTCAGCCTTTTGATAATCAAAGCTTTGGTCGCAGGGTGGATTTTTGGCATGTTGTGAGAGGTCAAGTTGCAGTTCAAGTGAAGGTCTGGGGTAATGGGTTTCTTTTCATACACACCCACTAATTAACCGGTCATTTAGTGAGCACAGGTGAGGATGTAAACTAGGATTGAGTGCATTATATGACAAGGTGGCAAAACTTTTGTCTTGCCAAAATCTGACCTTTCTGTGTTCATTAAATGATCAATATTTCAGCTTTGCAGCAACTTTATTTTCATTACCTAAACCAAATTTGGGAAGGTTTCAGCTTTCAGAAGAGTAATTTATGAAACCAATGGATGAATTTAAAGTCAGATTATAAGCTTTTATTTACATAACATGGATAAGCGACAGAATTTCTGTCAGGGACTGTATACAGCAATGCCATAGCATTGCAACATATAGTGAAAATCACAATTTCCTTTGAAGCTCCACCATATGGAGGATTTTAAAGGAACGCTGCTATGACAAGCACGGAGGTCTTCAGCAGACCCCCTGCTGTCATTACAACCGATTGTTGACCCGCGATCACATCACAACAGCGTCGTAAAATGGTGCGCACCTTGGTCAGAGCATGTTAAATCTCACAATAGTTAGTAGCAGGTCCTGGCTGTACAACACAGCTATCATCTGCCTAGTATGGGGTGGGTTGACCCCGTTTTCCTGCTGCATACATCCTCTATTGACTTGCACCGTATTTGTACAGAGGATGTCGTGAAGAGGCTAAACGAAAATAAGTAGCATTGTTACCATACTAAGATACAAGTCATAAAAGACATAATAAGTTATTATATACAGTAAGTAATGAAATAATATATAAATACATGTAACCGACAAGCAACTACAATTAAAGGCATAGCTGTTATTGGATTTGAAACTGAGGAACCTATTTAGTATGCCCCACTGTAAGTCACATATGGTTTTAAAATAGCTGTATTCTGTTACAAAATAAACAACATTTTTGGATAGTTGAAGATGTTTCCAGAGGTGTATCTAGACTTTCCGGCACCTTGGGCAAGAATTCAGTTTGGCATCCCCCCACCAAGTGGTTTAGGTGGTCGGCATGTGATGACCAATCATTCATATGTGATTTTCACACTTACAGTCATCTGATGATGAGCTGCTCTTAATAATTCTCTCAATGTTCGATGAGAAGCATAGGAAGAGAAGCTAGTTATTACATGCAAGTATGAAAATCTCAGATGAATGGAGCAGCCATGTGATCACTGCTGGAACCAGCGAGCAGAGCTGAATCATGACAGTGGGTATATTACATGATGTTAAGATTGGGTTACAGGGCTTAATTTTATAATTAAATGGCTTGTCCGGGTTTGAGATGAAAGTCGGCAGTGACTCTAGGTGGCTGCAGGCTTCTTAATTCTCAGAGTGCACTGCACACTTTAAGGATTCTCCCATGCCAGAGGTAATATTAGACGGTCATGTGAGCACAAGTATGTGATTTGTATATTTATGACCACATTCTGACTAGACCTTTCTAGCCTCACTCAATTCATTTTCATTGACCAATGCAGTGCATGTCTAGTTGTCACTTGACTGCATGTATACAAATCTCATACTTGTGGTTTCGTGACCTCCCACTCACACCACCGGCACCAGAGAATCCTTACAGCGTATAATGTGTGCACTGTGAGAATTCAGAAGTCTGCAGTTACACAGACTGACACATAGGATGACGCAGACTCATCACAAACATGGACTACACCCTCAATGCTCCTAACATAAATAAAAACATACTAACCCTTAACTTGTCAGATGGCACAATACTTTATTAAAGAGGTTGTCCACTACTTTAGCATTGAAGGTCTATCCTTGGGATAGGTTATCAATGTCTGATTGGCCGGGGTCTGGCACCTGGAACCCCCCTTCATTTTCCTGTTCTAGGTGCCAGCAGCGGCTGGTGGTCGTCATTTGCCTGTCCACTCGCTCCTCCTACCGTCTTCTCAAATTTGTCCCCACTCTTGATTTTATGAACTCAAAATTTCTTTCCATTTGCTCCCCATACAATGTCCATATATATTCCCCCCTCACCATCGCTCCCTATCCTATGTCTGTATACATCACCCCTTACCCTCGCTCCTCATACATCACCCCTCACGCTCTCTCTGCCTACTGTGTCCAAAACATCACCCCTTACCCTCTCTCCTCATACTGTGTTTATATACATCACCCCTTACCATTTTTCCCCATACTGTGTCCATATACATTACCCTCACCCTGTCGCCCCATACTGTGCCCGTATACATCATTCCTCACTGTACCCATACCGTGTCCAAATATACATTTTCCCTTATAGGTTGATGCAAAAACTTTATCTAAAAAAAAAAAAGCGTTTGAGTGTGTGATAGTAGCCAAACATAACAAAAATATATAAATCTGGTAATCAAATTGACTAAATTAATATCACATATCACAGGTGAACTGCATAAAAAATACATGAAATAAATTATTGACCTACTGTTGATTTATTCATTTTTTCTCCCAAAGACTGCAGTATGGCTCAGCTCACGTTTATCCTGTGCTCTATGCTAAGCACTTAAAACAGGGTTTCCATGTAAATCTCTTAAATACGCGATTCAGACTGAGTCACTGATGGAAGACTCCCTATAATGAGGTAGATGAAGTTACCGTGGACTCTCTCTGGCTGATGATCTGGCGTGCCCGTCTTTTTATGCATACATAAAAGTGCGGTTGCCCCCCTCTTTTGTGCACATCTTAAAAGCCGGACACCACCAAACAGAAGCCACACAGAGTCCAGAGTAGAGATGAGCCACCCCCCTAGAGTTCGAGTTCGGTTCGTCGAACCATTCGTCGAACTCTCGAACCCCATAGGAAACAATGGGAGGCAATCACAAACACATAAAAACACCTGGAAAACACACTCAAAGTTGTCCAAAAGGTGCCAAACAACTCCCAAGACAACACAAACACATGGGAAAGTGACAAGGACAAATAGTCAAGCGAAAACTAAACAGCTGGACGAGGAAAAAAAGGAGACACAGATATAGTCATGGCATGCCCTTCTAAAATCATGTAAAACACCACAAGGGGACTCCAAGCAGACTCTCCTTTTTTTCCAAAAATTGGGCCCCACAGACACCCCTTCAGTGGCAGCACTTGTGCCCCAGTTGCAAACTGTATGTGTTGATTAGCATCAAGCACATTAAAAATATGCCAGCCTTAACTGTCCCCAGAATGACACCGGGGTGGGCAGCAAAGTCTTTGCTGAACCATGACTTGTTCATCTTGGCTCATTTTTAAAAACACCGCAAGGGTTACTCCAAGCAGAGTCTCCTTTTTTTCCAAAAATTGGGCCACACAGACACCCCTTTAATGGCAGCACTTGTGCCCCAGTTGCAAACTTGACAGGTACATTTGCATCAAGCACATTCAATATACAAAAGCATTTACTCTCCCCAGGATGACACAGGGGTAGCAAAGTCCTTGCGGATCCATGACTTGTTCATTTTGATGAACGTTAGTCTGTCCACATTGTCACTGGACAGACGCGTGCGCTTATCTGTCAGCACATACCCAGCAGCACTGAAGACACGTTCAGAGACAACGCTGGCAGCTGGACACAACAAGATCTCCAAGGCGTAAGTGGCGAGCTCAGGCCATTTTTCAAGATTTGATGCCCAAAATGAGCAAGGCTCCAGTTGCAAAGTCATGGTATCGATGTTCATTTGGAGATACTCCTGTATTATCCTCTGCAGCTGTTGACTATGTGTCAGACTTCTTGTCTCTGTTGGCTTTGCAAAGGATGGTCTAAAAAAATTATAAAACGATTAAAAAAAAATTGCTGTTACCAGCACCAGATACGGTGCTGCTGGTATGGATAGACTGTTGATAACGAAACTGTCCCATGTTTGTCAAGTTACAACTGTGAGATTCACTCCGTGCACCACTGGGGTTTGGTGGAAAAGCCGAGCTAAGATTGAGTAACAGCTTCTGCTGATACTCCTGCATATGTGCGTCCCTTTCTATGGCTGGAATTATTTCAAAAAATTTGGACTTGTACCGGGGATCTAATAGTGTGGCAACCCAGTAGTCATCATCACTTCTAATTTTGAAAATCCGAGGGTCATGTTGTAGGTAGTGCAGCAAGAAGGCGCTCATGTGTCTTGTGCATCCATGCGGACAATGTCCTTGCTGTGTTTGTGGCATAGAGGTGCTAACCGTTCTTTCTTCCTCTGACATCTCCCCCCAACCTCTTTCAACTGAAATGTGACCAAGGTCTCCCTCATCTGCTGAGTCTTCCATGTCCATGGACAGTTCGACCTCCATTTCTTCATGTTCTCCTGCACCTTCCTCAACATTTTGCCTGCTACCATGCGCCCTTGTTAATCCATCGTCCCATGCCTGCCGCCTTGGTGATGATGAATGTCTGGACCTTGGTGATGTTGTTATCCCTTGCGCATATGAATCCTCATGTACTTCCTCCCCTTCCTGTTGAACCACCCCCTGACTCCGAATAGTGTTTAGCGTATGCTCCAGTATGAAAATGACTGGAATTGTCATGCTGATAATGGCATTGTCAGCACTAAACATATTCGTCGACATGTCGAAAATGTGCAGAAGGGTGCATAGGTCATTGATCTGAGACCACTCCATCAGGGTGATCTTCCCCACCTCTGCATCTCATTGGCATTGGCCCAGGCTATACATCATGACGTATTGCACCAGTGCTTGGCGGTGCTGCCACAGTCGCTGTAACATGTGGAGAGTCGAATTCCAGCGTGTCGGCACATCGCATTTCAGGCGATGAACCGGCAGGCCGAAAGACTTCTGGAGCGATGCAAGTCACTCAGCTGCGGCGGTTGAACGGCGGAAGTGAGCAGACAGTTTTCGTGCCCTGTTCAGAAGGCCATCTAGGCCGGGATAGTGTGTTAAAAATTGCTGGACAACAAGGTTTAACACGTGAGCCATACAAGGCACGTGTGTCACCTTGCCCAGGCGAAGGGCCGCACCCAGGTTTGCAGCATTGTCGCACACGGCCTTACCTGGCTGCAGGTTGAGTGGAGACAACCATTTATGAAACTCGGACAGCAGAGCTGCCCACAACTCAGCTGCTGTGTGACTCTTATTTCCAAGACATGTCAAGCTAAAGACCGCCTGATGCCGTTGTGCTCTGCTGCCAGCATAGTAAGGAGGTGTGCGTGATTCCTTGTGCGCAGTTACAATGCTGGTGGCCTGACCAGGCAGGCTTGGGGCGGAGGTGGAGGACCCAGATGAGGTGGAAGAGGCAGAAGCGTTGGAGGAACTTATACAGAGGATTGACGCACAAGTCGTGGGGACGGCAAGACTTGTTCAGCAGACCCTTCTCCATCTATCACCATAGTTACCCAGTGCCCAGTCAGCGACATGTAACGCCCCTGTCCATGCTTACTGGTCCAAGTATTGGTGGTGAAATGCACCCGTTCACACACAGAGTTTCTCAAGGAAGCGGTGATGTTGTGTGCGACATGCTGGTGTAGCGCAGGCACACCTTTCTTGGAGAAGTAGTGGCGACTGGGCATCTGGTACTGGGGCACTGCGACGGACATAATGTCTCGAAAATCCTCTGTGTCCACCAGGCGGAAAGGCAGCATTTCGGTAGCCAAGAGCTTACAGAGGGATAAAGTCAACCTCTTAGCTTTGTCATGGGTCGGAGGAAATGGCCTTTTATTTGTCCACATCTGAGGGACAGAGATCTGGCTGCTGTGTGTAGACGGTGGTGGGTAGGGTGTCCCTAGAAAAATGCAGGTTTGTGAGGAAAGTGCAGGCGTAGACATGATGTTGCCTTCATCCAACGTTGGTGCTATCGATGTCTGAGAGAGCTGTACACACGGACTTGTTTCCCCTTCCAAACCAACTGACGACCTAACAAGCAAACTGCCTGTTGCGGTTACAGTGGTGGAAGATGTGCGTGGAAAACCAGGTGTGACAGCTGTCCCCCCAGTAATAGAAGATGAAGAGCGCGCGGATGCACTGGAAGGGGCAGGCGGTGGTTGGCCCGCTATGCTAGGCTGCATTGCAGCACAGTGAGCTTCCCACTGGGAATTATGCTTGGTAATCATGTGACGATTCATGGAAGAAATTTTCAAACTGGTGAGCTTTTTGCCTCTATTTATAGATTCGCGACAAATTTTACAGATCACATGATTTGGGAGATCCTTTGTAAGGTCAAAAAAGGACCAGGCTAGGCAAGGCTTAGAGGACATGCAACCTGCAGAGCCACCTCGACTAGTGCTCAGAGGCAGAGTGGTGGCTGAGGATGCAGTTGTAGACGTGCTACCAGTGCTCAGACTCTGTCCAGGAAGGCGCAAGGTAACTTCGTCGTCAGTTGCATCCTCCTCCACTGCCTCTGTTGACCTCCCCAACTGCCTGACTGTGGGTTGACAGTAAGTGGGATCTAGAACTTCCTCATCAAGTGTTGTGTTTGCACTTCCCTCGCCTTCAGACCTAGCCTCTTCCTGCCCTGACCGAATATTTAAGTTGTCATCCCAATCTGGTATCTGCGTCTCATCGTCATCAGTATGTTCCTCATTGTCTCCACCAACAGATGTTACAGTTTGTGAATGAGGGTCTACATTATGCTCAGAAACTTGGTCATCAGGGCCTGAATCTGAGTCACAAAGGTTCTAGGCATCACTGCAGACCATTTCTTGGTCTGTACTCACTGTAGCTTGGGAGCAGACCTCTGATTCCCAGGCTATAGTGTGACTGAACAGCTCTGCAGACTCAGCCATCTCTGGTACACCATACTGTGCAGGGCGGGTGGAGACTTCATAGCTGGGAGAAAGCAATTGTGATTGGGATGACAACTCAGAGAACTGTTTTTTTTTTATGTGGTAGTTGAGGTGGAGGAGAGGGCACTTGTTTGAGCACTTGAGATCCATTTAAGCATGTTCTTTTTTTGTCAATCATCTACCTCTCTTACAGTTGTTCGGGTCCGTAAAAAAGGGAGCACATCGGATTGTCTACAGAAAGTAGTAGACATCTTACTTTTGCTGGAAGATGGCTTATCTTCAGCAGATGTTAATGGAGCTTTGCCACCTTGCCCACGGACACAAACTTTTTTTCCTTTTCCAGAATGCCTGTTCCCCTTTCCACCAGCATCTGTCCTTTTGCCACTCATTTTGTTAGCAACAAGTTTAGTCACTAGTTAGCTAATTAGTTAATAGTTAATTAGTTAGGTGGTCTAACTTTATTGACAGCTGAAGAACCAACACTGACTATCCCTGACAATGCAACTATGGCCCTAAAACTGGCAGCACTGTTTGCTATAAAAATAGCGTAGCAAAATGTGCATGAGGGTTTAATGCAGAGGTGCTGGAAAATGCTTGGCACCGGTGGGACACAAAATTAGTATAGCAGCCACTGTTTGGATGCCACTTATTTTCACCACTGTTTTCTATAAAAATTGCGTAGCAAAATTTGTATGAGGGTGTAATGCAGAGGTGCTGGAAAATGCTTGGCACCGGTGGGACACAAAATTAGTATAGCAGCCACTGTTTGGATGCCACTTATATTCAGCACTGTTTGCTATAAAATAGCGTAGCAAAATGTGCATCAGGGCTTAATGCAGAGGTGCTGGCAAAGGCTTGGCACCAGTGGGACACAAAATTAGTAGAGCAGCCACTTTTTGGATGCCACTTATGTCCAGCACTGTTTGCTATAAAAATAGCGTGGCAAAAGTGGGCAGGTGGGTACAGTGGCCGGGTTCTCTGGGTCAGTGGACATGAAAGGAAACCTCACTTTCTATCCCTCCTAATGGTGAAATGCAGCAAGGAATTCCCTGAGCTTAGGTACACAGACGCTGTTATCTGAAGCTGTATACAGCGTTTCCACGGACCTGACTGTCATCTATGGCTCTGAGCCCGAGAAAATGAGCCCTGAAAAGGACTGAAATAAACTTCTGTCCCTATTCTGTAGAGCGCGGTGTGTATAGCGTACACAGCCGGAGCGGCGCCAGGAGCTGCGTGAGCGGTGACTGTCACCTACACGCAGAAAACAGATAATGGCGCCGTGAGAGAAAATGCCCGTATTTATAATGCAAGGACATGTGACATGGACAGCCTATGACACATGCCCTTGCTTGTCTGGCAAAAAAGACTACTTAGCTGTGTGTGTGTCTGGGATTGGCTGACATGCTGGCTCGTCCGACTGCACGCACGCTTAGGGGAAAAAAAAAAAAATGGCGATCGCCATTATCCCAGCAGCACTGATCTAAATGCGCCGCCCCCGCATACTATACGCTGAAATTAGATAATAGTGTGAATCACAGAGTGACTCACACTATTACAGTGAAAAGCCAGCTAGTAACTACCTAGGCTTTTTGCTGATCGAACCGTTCTCAAACGTAACTCAAGCTTTCGAGCTTTTAGCATAAAGCTCGCGTTCGCGTTTGATCTCGAGCCCCCCCAAAATCACTCAAAGATGAAATTGGCGAACCTCAAACCTCGAACATCGCTCAACTCTAGTCCAGAGTAAGTCTTCTGCCTCATTCGGGAATAGATCAATCTGAGGTTTCACCTGAATCATGTATTTTGTGGATTTAGATGGAAACCTACATGTAAGTGCTCAAACTAGAGCACATGATAATTAGAGTTGAGTGTGGTTCGAGGTTCGCCAGTTCGCGGTTCGAGTGATTTTGGGGGGAGTTCTAGTCAGCAGTGACGTCCCTGCTGACAGCGTGGCTCACGTCAGTTGCTCCGTGGATCTGACACAGAGCGCTCGTGTTCTACGGCGCTCCTGTCAGCTTCATGTAGCAGAGCTGGATGCATCACGGGACTTCTGGGGATTACGCCGGACCTGGAGGGGTATTTGGGGATTTTAATAAAATGGTGAATGAGGGTGTTTTTTTGTCTTTTTTTCTAAATAAAGGATTTTTTGCTATGTGTGTTTATTTACTTTCACTTACAGGTTAATCATGGAAGGCATGTCGGGGAGACGCATGCCATAATTAACCCCTTATTACCCTGATTGCCACTGCACCAGGGCAATTTGGGATGAGCTGGGTAGAGCCCCGGGACTATTGCATCTAATGGATGCGGCAATTCCGGGCGGCTGCTGGGTGATATTGTTAGGGTGGTGGGCTCCAGATAACGTGGCGCTCCCCATCCTCACAATACCAGCCTCCAGCCATGTGGCTTTATCCTGGCTGGTATCAAAATTGGGGGGAACCGCAGTTTTGTTTTTTTTTTATTTATTTATTTTACTGCACGATATAGACCCGCCTGCCGGCGGCTGTGATTGGTTGCAGTGAGACAGCTGTCACTCATCATGTGGGTGTGTCTGACTGCAACCAATCATGGGCGCCAGTGGGTGGGTAAAGCAGGGAATACCAGATTGAATAATGAAGCAGCAGCCATTTTCAAAAGATGAAAAGCCGCCGGAGCTTTGTGACAGCCGTGCAGTGCCGCACCCGTGATCGGTGAGTAGGAAAGAGAGAGGGATTGTGCTGGGGACGCAGGACGCATGCAGATACGCGATGTGTGCACATAGCCTTACTGTGAAAAGCCACGCTTTTGGTGATCGAACCATTAACGAACGTAACTCGAACTGCCGAACTTGAAGCAAATCGAACGACTCGAACACTGACCAAAATCACTCGAATTTGAAATTGGTGAACCGTTTGAATCGAACATCGCTCAACTCTACTCATGACACTCAAACGAGGAACCTTATACTCAGGGGCCATGCTTGAATCTCCGCCCCACATGCTTTGCGGCATTTCTTCACGGACTAAACATGCTGGGATTTCCAGCCAATCCGGTAATGCCTTAGCCAATGGTGCAACATAAAACCAACAGTCCTTTGCAGTGCTAATCTAAATAGATTCTGTTCTATACTAATTTCTCTCAGCTGTAATTAGCGTAGGGTTAGTTCCTGGAGCTGGGATATTGTATTACACGCAATTAGGCAGCATTCATTGTCTTACAGTACCTGCTGATGCGGCCACGTACAAGTAAAAGTCCATTTCAGGGCTAAGTTACATACATTCTAGTCTTTAATAATACTGCTTTTAGATGTAATTAGTGTAGGGTTACTTTCTGGAGTAGGGATAGTGTATTAGATACATTTAGGCAGGGTTAATTGCAGCATAGTCCTTGGTGCTGCTATGTACAAGCAAAAGTCCTTTCAGGGCCAGTAAATAAATAAAGTCTATGAAAATGAACAAATGAAAGTCAGACATTGCTGCTTTTCTACTTCCACAGAATTTAAAAATAAAACTCATGAAATAGGTCTGGACAGAAATGATGGTACCCTTAACTTAATATTTGGTTGCACAACCTTTTGAGTCAATCACTGCAATCAAGCGATTTCTGTAACTATCATTGAGACTTCTGCGCCTCTCGACAGGTATTTTGATCCACTCCTCAAGAGCAAACTGCTCCAGTTGTCTCATGTTTGAAGGTTGCCTTTTCAATACAGCATGTTTCAGCCCTTTCCAAAGATGCTCAATAGAATTTAGGTCAGGGCTCATAGAAGACCACTTCAGAATAATGTTTTCCCCTTAGCCATTCCATTCTTGGGTGTTTTTAGCTGTGTGTTTTGGGTCATTATCCTGTTGCAAGACTCATGACCTGTGACTGAGATCAAGCTTTCTGACACTGGACAGCACATTTCTCTCTAGAATCCCTTAATAGTCTTGAGATTTCATTGTACCCTTCACACATTCAAGACACCCTGTGCCAGATGCAGCAAAGCAGCCCAAGAACATTACTGAGCCTCTTCCATGTTTTACAGTAGGGACAATGTTCATATGCTTCATTTTTCCTTCTGTGAACATAGAGCTGATGTGCCTTGCCAAAAAAGTTCCATTTTTGTCTGATCTGTCCCATAGGACATTCTCCCAGAAGCTTTGGGGCTTGTCAACATGTAGTATTGCAAATTCCAGTCTGGCCTTTTTATGTTTGTTTTTTTTTTTAACAATGGTGTCCTCCTTGGTCGTCTCCCATGAAGTCCACTTTGGCTCAAACAATGATGGATGGTGCAATCTGACGCTGATGTTTCTTGAGCTTGAAGTTCACCTTTAATCTCTTTAGAAGTTTTTTCTGGCTCTTTTGTTACCGCTCATATTATCCGTCTCTTTGATTTGTCATCAATTTTCCTCCTGTGGCCATGACCAGGTAGGTTGGTTACAGTCCCATGGATTTTAAATTTCTGAATAATATGTTTAACTGTATTCACAGGAACATCAAGCTGCTTGGAATTGGTCTTCTAACCTTTACCTTTTACATGCTTGTTTATAATTTTCTTTCTAATCTCCTGATACAACTCTTTCCTTCGCTTCCTCTGGTTCATGTTGAGTGTGGTACACACCATGTCACCAAACAGCACAGTGAGTATCTGTAGCCCTATATGCAGGCCCACTGACTGATTACAAGATTGTAGACACCAGTGATGCTAATTAGTGGACATACCATGATTTAACATGTCTCTTTTGTCACATTATTTTCAGGGGTACCATCATTTCTGTTCAGTCCTGTTTCATGAGTTTTATTTTTTTAAAAATTCTGCGAAGCATGGTTGAAAAGCAATGTCTGACTTTCATTTGTTCATTTTCATAGACTTTTTATTTATTATTACCGTAATTTTGTCAGATTCAAGTTATTTCTGTGACCATTGTGGGTTTTTCTTCCATTAATTGAGGGATACCAACAATTTTGACTACGTGTTTATGAGAATGTAATCTATGTGAATGATTACAGACTTACCCAAATGAAAACACATAATTAACAAAGTATTGGAATACAGCAGGCATGTTGGTAAGTCCAAACGGCATCACCAGATTTTCAAAGTACCCCTCCAGCATATTAATGGCTGTTTTCCACTCATCTTACTGTTTAACCCCGTTCAGATTACAGGCCCCTCTTAAGGTCAAGTTTAGGATAAGGATCGCAAACCATTATTTGATTGAGCTTCCGGAAGTCCAGGCACAGGCGTAACCCACCAAAGAAGGCAAGGAAGAATCCAGCCGCAACTTTCAATGAAGATGGCCTAATGTGGCCTTTCATTAAACTTTGTTAGGTACTTTTTGAGAGCCGAACTGCAGGACAAGACAAATTATAGAGTTTACATTTGGGCAATTTGGCCTCTGGCAACAACTTTATGGTGCAATCGTAAGGCCTATGGGGTGGTTCCCCTGACTTCTGTTCTCTGAGAAAACATCACAAGAGAGGACCAGGAAGTTAGTGGTGACTACCAAAAAACAGGTACCCAAACAGTGGTCTTTACAGTATGTACTCCATTTCATTATCTCCTGAGTTTGTTAATCTACCGTTGGGTTTTGTAAGGCTAACCAGGGAAACCCTAATAGCATTTGTGCACGAAGGCCTTTGAGAACATGATATCTGCTCTGAACACAGTACCCCTATATGGAGTTCCAGCCCTGGTGTAAACTCAATAAAGCCCCCCTGAGTAAGAGGTGAAGAATCAATGGCAAATATTTGAACCAAATTTGATAACACGTTCAAACCCAACCCTATAGAATGAGCAAACTGTTCATCAATTATGTTTGCCACTGAACCACTGTCTAGAAAACAGTACTCAGAATTTCTTGGCCTTCAAACTTCGTCTTGATGGGTATTAAACATTTGAGACACCATTGTGGTGGATATATGTAGATCCAGGTTGGGATTCCCCAAACAACCTGAGTCTAGGTGTTTTCTGACTGCCATCTTTTCCTGGCCACCAAGAGATAGGCACTGGGAAAGTGTCACTTTTTTGAAACAGAGAAATAGACTCCACCTTGTTATAGTGGAGTGCAGTGGAGGCCTCATCCATACAGCTTGTCCTTCTGAGCTGCATGGATGAGGTCTCTGAAAGTTATTTTTGCCAGCCCCTGCACTTTGTGTATAATCTTTACCAGTCTAGGAGTCTGGTCAAAAAATGTTGTTCACGGCCCTCCTCTGCGTGTCTTCCAGGGGCTATTGCAGTCCCTTCTCCTATTAATTTTTGCAGCCCTTGCACTTAGTGTATAGGTTTTATGAATCTAGAAGTCCCACTACCTAACAATTTTAAAAGAATGTGTAGGAGGCCCTCCTTTATGTGTAATACAGGGTGTATTGGAGTCCTTTTTCCTCCAAATTTTTAGCAGTTCTTGCATTGCCTGCCTAGGCTTTGTGAGTTTCAAAGTCCCTCCTTAAAATAAATAGAATGTGTCTGACCATGTCACACACACCACATGCCAAGATAAGGTAGTGAAACGTTAAAATTTAATTTACCAGTGACTACCGGCAGTATAGTTTTATTTAGCCCTATACTAGGTCATTTACTGTAGTCATAGGCGATGTGGAAATACAGTAAGAGATGGCCTGGCTATTAAGGCTATGTGCACATGTTGCATTTGTTTCAGCATTTTTTGCAGCTTTTTAATGTGTTTTATTCAAATTAGAAGATGATTTTTACAGTAACAGCAAAAGTGAGATTTCATAAATATAATGCATTCCATTGTTTTTTCTTGACTGAAATGAAAAACTGCTGCATTTTATAAAGAAGCAGCATGTCAATTCTTTCAGTGTTTTTGCAGCGTTTTTTTCAACATTGAAAGCAATGAGAGCGTGCAAAAGTGAAGCAAAAATGCTACGTGTGAACAAAACCTAAGTAGAAGGCATTTTTTATCTATTTTTTATTTTGGCTTATATACAAGTCATTATCTGGGAAAGAATGTGTCAATAATTTTTCCAGTAAAATCCATTTAACTTCGGTTTTGTATATTTTATTGTCACTGGGTAAAAGTGACGTAATACTCTGACAACATTGTTTTCAGCAGCGATGTAGGAGTCAGAAATGTGCCAAGGGGTGTTCACCATGCCTTACTTATTCCATTTTAGCAGTGTTACCATCCCTTTCAGTGATTTCCACATTCACCTAGACCTCCTGTTAGGGTCTAGAGGAAAAATGTTCGAGTTTCCTATTGACTTCCATTGTACTCGATACTCAAGACGAGCACCAGAGCAGTCTGATTTACTCGATTCGAATACTGAGCACCCGAACATTTTAGTGGTCGCCCATAACTATGACTAGAAATGGGCAAATAATTGATTTGTACTCAAATTTTACAAAAATCTACATTTGCCAGAATACCTTTTTTTTGTTGTTTTCATCTGTGTAGTCTCAGCTGTCATGATTTTTCTGAAGCATAAAAGGCCATCAAAAAGTAAAACAAATATACATACTCGCCTTACCACTCACCTCTCTGGAAACTCCACACCTTCCCTTTGCTTTTTCTTATCCCCGCCACTCACACTGAAGTCCCCAGGTCTCTCAAATTGAGCTGGTACATCTGATCCTGATGAAGCCCGGGATAGATCTGCGCATGTACATGCAAGGTGGCGACGCACATTGTGACGTTTTAATGTTATGGCCTTTCACGTGATTGTGGAGAGGTGAGTAGAAGGACTTTTCTCATTTTTTATTTTTTTGTTTATTATGCTCTGGGGTCTCTCAAGAATGAAATTCGCAGAAAATAAGTTTCATAGGAATAGCCACACAAACAGGAGAATTGGATTTTGCCTGATCTGCTCATTTCTAGTGATGACCATAAAACTCCTGACAAATTTCCTATAAGAATAAGTCAGAAGTAGCAAACTAGAAAGCCCCATCAAAAACACATATGTTGCTAATACATTCAATAATTTTAGTCTGTATGTTCTCTTTTCTGTACTATCATATTATTGCAATACGTAGAGTATCACTTGGTACATTTATAGTAGCTAGAACAGAGAGAGCTGGCAGTGTTGAAATAAAATATACATTAATACAAGCCCAAAATAATGATAGAAGATAATGGTTTCAGCACTACAATTGCTGGAATATCTTACTTATAATAACTTGCATTTTGTGATAGTTGAGGAGAAAGAAGGAATTTTCTTTGAGAACTCCGGGGAGCTGTTTCTATTAAGCTGCTGGCAGGTGGTTTATCATGACTTCTTACATCCCATAATAAAGTCAAGCAATTCAGCAGAGTACCATTGTATTTCTTCTGTGCATCTGTATAAAAATTCATTCACTGATGTCGAAAAAAGAGAAAAAAGTCATTGCATGCAGATTGTATTACTTCAAAAAGTCTTATTTTTCTGAGTTATTTTATTGATACCATTGAGAAAACCCATTTTGATGATGTTCGTTTGGAATGCTGAAAATGAATGGAGCTAGAAAATGACACTTTATTCATGAAAAACAGTACATCTGCATAACTTTTGGGTTGTAGGCTTCATCTAGAAGCTTAAATTGTTTTAGTGCGCCAACAAAGCTGGTAATTTTGCTTGTGAAGATAATGACTAGTGCCAATATTGATGTGGTATTTCTTAACACGCAAAGCACTGAATGTATTAAATCACAGAAAAATATAAAGCAGAATGCTTAAAGGGATTTTGCCAGTAGAATTAACCCTTCTAAGCCATCTATATGGGAATGTAGGTCATAGAAAGCTGAATAAAATGATAGCTTTATATATGTGATTTGATGTCTAATGCCTGAGAAATCCATGTTTTTCTTATATGTAAATGAGCTTTCCTAGGCTATGGTCCGAACATATATCTCCCTAAGAATCTGAATCCAGAACTTATTTTAAATAAAAAGGGGAGTCACCAGTGTGATATGTGATGGCCGCATCTGCATTCCTGATTGGAGATGAGTGAACATGTGTCACGCTCCCCGGGTCCCCTGTCTAGCTCCCCGGCTCCGCTGCCACGCTCCCCGGCTTCCCTGTCCAGCTCCCCGGCTCCCCTGCCACGCTCCCCGGCTTCCCTGGCGCGCTCCCCGGCTCCTCTGTCCGGCGTCCCCCGCTCCACAGCCTCCAGGCCTCCTCACCTAGGATCCCCAGGCGTCCCGGTCCCCGCTCCCAGCGTCCGCTGTCAGTTTCGCTCCGGCCCGGCTCCCCTGCCTCCTGTACGCCGCTCCCTGCCCTGGCTTCTGGCACCCGGGCCTCGCGCATGCGCATTAGGGCGCGCGCGCGGTCATTGATCCTTTCTTAAAGGGCCAGCGTCCACAGACAGGATATTGAACACACAGGTACAGGGTATAAAGGGGTTTAATGTCCAAGTGGGCGGGGCCTGTTCTTCGTGTTTCCTAAGCTAGGAGTCAGGTCTCCTTGTCCCTGTGATATACTCACCTCTCTCTCTTTTAGAGCCGATCCTGCCTCGCCATCCGGTCCTGCCGATTCCCGAACCCCGCACGCTGACTACCTGCCATCCCGTCAGTCCGTACCATCTTTGATCCCTGTGGTGACCCGTCCTCTCGCTCCATCAGTTCCGGACTCTGCCTGACAACATCTTGGCCTCCGAACCTGAGCTCCGTCACCCGGACTACCATCTGTGACTCCGTGGTCCCAGGGACTTCTACATTCTACTATTTTGCACGGACTATCCTGCTACCTGTAGTGCTCCGGCTACCGGACCCCTTGCCTTCAGTGAGGAGTTCGGCCCAGTGGATCCACCTCCTGGGTCTGCCCGTCCACCTGGCCCTAACAACATGAAGTTCGGTGTTCAGTATGAACTCAGACTTTTCCAAGAAAAGAAAGTTTGGGTTCAAAGTTCGGGTGCTTTATGAATGGAAACCAGTCAGGCGAGCATTGCTGTGCTCAGGTACGCTTGATGGTCGACCCAGTGCGAGCAACTTACAGTGTTTGATCGTCTCGCACTGGGGTTAACAACAGCGGGATCAGATGTAGTGTGCGCCACACAAAAAAAAATTTAAATAATTCTCCCACCCGCACCTGGAAGTGTTCTGTTTATGGCTGGTTGCATGTGTGTGGAGACCTGAACAGCCAATCAGTAACTTCAAATGAAGTTCAGTTTAAGTCCAGGTCCAAATGCAAACTTTAAAAAAGTTCAGCTGGACCAGCAGAAGCCGAACTTCCATGAGTCCACTCATCTTAACTCATTATCTCACTGTAGATCTGTGTGTGATTATAAGGGCTCAGCTCCACTTGCGTTTTGCATGGATGAGTGTAATCTGATAAAACATCGGATTGCTCTCACTCTAGTGCAAAGCTATTGGGAATTGTCCATCTGAAATTGATTTCTCATGCCATATCAGCATGAGAAAGGAATCGCAGCATGCTGAGTTAGGCAGCGAGTCTCGGCTCACATGCACCCATGCAAGTCTATGGATGCATGTGAAACATTGCACTGCACTCGCATGTCATCCGAGTGTGGTGCGGTATACACAGAGACAGGCCGGAGAGGAGATGGGGAGAAAGTGCTCCCTCCCTCTTCTCTGCACCTGTGATACAATCGCAAGATCGGATCACAGGCGCATGACCTTTGGCTCACGCTCACAGCAGAGGGTCTTTAGGATATCACTTCCAATGCTCTCGCTTCGAAAGCTATGTGTAAGTGGAACCGAGGCTTAACTGACACTTCTGCAGGTTCCTCAGGTGCCTCTCAGCTTCAGCTTTCATCTCGCAGGAAGCCAGTGCTACAATATTGTTGCAAAGCAGCAGAGATGTGAGAGCTGCAGTTACTTGTTTGTTATAAGAGAATGTTCTACTGTTCTGTGTTAGTAGTTAGATGCCCCCCTTTATTTAAAAAAATATATATATGTGTATCTATCTATCTGTATATCTATATATATATATATATATATATATATATATATATATATATATATATATATATATATATTACATTACATATACTGGTCAAAAAAATAAAGGGACCACTTAAACAACAGAATGGTATTTTAGTGTTCCCTTATTTTTTGAACACTTTTTTCTTAACTAATTTCCAAAAAATCCCTCTTTCCCCAGTTATCAGTCCCCACTTCTCAATTCCTCAAAAACGTCTTCAGATCAAATTAAGGCAGTGCTGCAAAAAAGCTCACAATGGACCCACAACATGAATGATGGAAAGACTTTGTGCACAGTACATATTAGAATTTCTTGCAATACGAATGCCCTTCCTTCTATATTGGTGTGGGTTGCTTTAAAATGAACGTGTCAGCAAGTTTTTGCTACCCCATCTGAGAGCAGCATGAGGTAGGGGAAGAAACCCTGATTCCAGTGATGTATTAGTTTATTGGGGAAGCAGGTTTGATAAAATCATTGTTTTTGAGCTGCAGATCTAGCAGTACTCAGAATACTTATCTGTGTATAACCTCGCCCACACCACTGACTGGCAGCTTTTTGTGTACACTGTACATTTAGAGAAAGCTGCTAATCATTGGTGGGGGTGCGGTTAAACAGCGCAGCTGGTCTAGGAGGCACGTGACTGCTTGTTCTGTAGTGATAATGTCCTGCTAATAAAATACTGATTTTAAGAACCCTACAGCCATCAGCCTAGAAAATGATACATGCTTTCAATCAGGGTCTCTGTTTCTACTTCATGTTGCTCTCACATTACATAGCAAAAGCCTGCTGACAATTACCATTAACTGACCATATTTATGCAAATGAGAAAACTTCATTATTAAATAGCATTGATTTTATTCTAGGAATCATATCTTCTGTATAATGTATAACATTTTAGTATTATCCATAGCATCACGTGGCTTTTCCACTCGACTCGGAGATGTGAATAAAGCATTCTGTATTGTTCAGGGGTTTTTTTTACTTGTCATGCTCAAAAGCTTGTGAAAATAGTCATTACAAAAATACGTCCAAAAGGCTCTGTGCAGGCGGATGGCACAAATATTGTACAGCTTTCTGAGAACAAATTATACAGCAGTATTTATTGGGGTCACAAACTGTTTTACTCAATTCTTTTGAAAATGGCTGATGTTCTGAAAAGCCCACATGGGCCTAATTTTCTACAGAGCTTGTTGTATGGTGTACATAGTGAAAACATTTTTCACCTGCCTGCTACCTTTATGACATTCTTGTTTATATAATGTGCATAGTTTCCGGGAGGCTGAAGAAACCAACTGCTTCAGGCAGATATATGAAGAAGCAGAATAAAAGCAAAAGATACAGTGGGGAAAAAGTATTTAGTCAGCCACGAATTGTGCAGGTTCTCCCACTTAAACAGATGAGAGAGGCCTATAACTGACATCATATGTAGACCACAACTATGAGAGACAAAATGAGAAAACAGAAAATCACCTTGTCTGATTTGGCAAGGTTTTTTTTGCAAATTATGGTGGAAAATAAGTATTTAGTCACCTAAAAACATGCAAGATTTCTGGCTCTCACAGACCTGTAACTTCTTCTTTAAGAGGCTCCTCTGTCCTCTACTGATTACTACAAGTAATCTGCAGTAATGGCACCTTTTTAAACTGGTTATCAGTATAAAAGACACCTGTCCACAACCTCAAACAGTCACACTCCAAACTCCACTATGGTGAAGACCAAAGAGCTGTTGAAAGACAGCAGAAGCTATATTGTAACCCTGCACCAGGCTGGGAAAACTGAATCTACAGTAGGCAAGCAGCTTGATGTGATGAAATCAACTGTGAGAGCAATAATACAAAAATGGAAGGCATACAAGACCACTGATAATCTCCCTCGATCTGGGACTCCACACAAGATCTCAACCCGTGGGGTCAAAATGATCACAAGAACGGTGAGCAAAAATCCCAGAACCACATGGGGGGACCTAGTGAATGACCTGCATAGAGCTGGGACCACTGTAACAAAGGCTACCATCAGTAACACACTACGTTACCAGTGACAAAGATCCTGCAGTGCCAGATGTGTTCCCCTGCTTAAGTCAGTATATGTCCTGGCACGTCTGAAGTTTGCGAGAGAGCATTGGATTATCCAGAAGAGTATTGGGAGAAAGTCATATGGTCTGATGAAACCAAAGTAGAACGGTTTGGTAGAAACACAACTCGTCGTGTTTGGAGGAGACAGAATGCTGAGTTGCATCCAAAGAACACCATACTTACTGGGAAGCATGGGGGTGGCAACATCATGCTTTGGGGCTGTTTCTCTGCAAAGGGACCAAGACGACTGATTCATGTACATAAAAGAATGAATGGGGCCATGTATTGTGAGATTTTGAGTGCAAACCTCCTTCCATCAGCAAGGGCATTGAAAATGAAACATGGCTGGGTATTTCAGCATGATAATGATCCCAAGCACACCGCCAGGGCAACAAAGCAGTGGCTTTGTAAGAAGCATATGAAGGTCCTGGAGTGGCCTAGCCAGTCTCCAGATCTCAACCCCATTGAAAACCTTTGGAGGAAGTTGAAAATCCGTGTTGCCCAGCGACAGGCCGAAAACATCACTTCTCTATAGGAGATCTGTATGGAGAAATGGGCCAACATCACAACACCAACAGTGTGTGCCAACCTTATGAAGACTTACAGAAAACATTTGACCTCTGTCATTGCCAACAAAGGATATATAACAAAATATTGAAATTAACTTTTGTTATTCACCAAATACTTATTTTCCACCATAATTTGTAAAAAAAATCTTGCCAAATCAGACAAGGTGATTTTCTGGATTTGTTTTCCCATTTTGTCTCTGATAGTTGTGGTCTATGCATGATGTCAATTACAGGCCGCTCTCATCTTTATAAGTGGGAGAACTGACTAAATACTTTTTTTTCCCCACTGTAGCTTTATAGCTTAAAATATTGAAATCATTAGCACTAGAGGTGTGCAAATTTACTTGATTAGAACTAGAGATGAGCGAACCGGCCGCGGAGGTCCCGTTCGAGTTCGGTTCGGCGAACCGCTCGAACCGCATAGGAAACAATGGCAGGCAATCACAAACACATAAAAACACCTAGAAAACACCCTCAAAGGTGTCCAAAAGGTGACAAACAACTCACAACACAACACAAACACATGGGAAAGTGACAAGGACATATACTCATGCGAAAACAAAAGAGCAGAACAAGGAAAAAGAGGAGGAGACACAAATATAGGTATGGCACGCCCTTCTAAAATCATGTAAAACACCGCAAGGTGACTCCAAGCGGAGTCTCCCTTTTTTCCAAAAATTGAGCCACACACACCCACCCCTTCAGTGGCAGCACTTGTGCCCCAGTTGTACACTTCACATCTAGATTTGCATCAAGCACATTCAAAAATACGCCATACTTAACCGTCCCCAGGATGACACCGGGGTAGGTAGCAAAGTCTTTCCTGATCCCAGCTCTGTTCATCTTGGATCATTTTAAAAAACAATGTAAGCAAGGGTTACTCCAAGCGGAGTCTCCCTTTTTTTTTTCAAAAAATTGGGCCCCACACACACCCACCCATTCAGTGGCAGCACTTGTGCCCCAGTTGTACACTTCACAGCTAGATCTGCATTAAGCACATTCAAAAATACACCATACTTAACCGTTCCCAGGATGACCCCGGGGTAGGTAGCAAAGTCTTTGCTGAACCATGACTTGTTCATCTTGGCTCCTTTTAAAAAACACAGCAAGCAAGGGTTACTCCAAGCGGAGTCTCCCTTTTTTCCAAAAATTGGGCCACACAGACACTCACCCCTTCAGTGGCAGCACTTGTGCCCCAGTTGTACACTTCACAGCTAGATTTGCATCAAGCACATTCAAAAATACGCCATACTTAACCGTCCCCAGGATGACACCGGGGTAGGTAGCAAAGTCTTTCCTGATCCCAGCGCTGTGCATCTTGGATCATTTTTAAAAACACAGCAAGGGTTACTCCAAGAAGAGTCTCCTTTTTTTCCAAAAATTGGGCCACACAGACACCCCATCAGTGGCAGCACTTGTGCCCTAGTTGTACACTTCACAGCTAGATTTGCATCAAGCACATTCAAAATACACAAGCATTTACTCTCCCCAGGATGACACAGGGGTAGTAAATTCCTTGTGGCTCCATGACTTGTTCATTTTGATGAACGTTAGTCTGTCCACATTGTCACTGGACAGACGCGTGCGCTTATCTGTCAGCACACACCCAGCAGCACTGAAGACACGTTCAGAGACAACGCTGGCAGCTGGACACGACAAAATCTCAAAGGCGTAAGTGGAGAGCTCTGGCCATTTTTCAAGATTTGAAGCCCAAAATGAGCAAGGCTCCATTTGCAAAGTAATGGCATCGATGTTCATTTGGAGATACTCCTGTATCATCCTCTCCAGCCGTTGACTATGTGTCAGACTTGTTGTCTCTGGTGGCCTTGCAAAGGAGGGTCTAAAACAATTATGAAAAGATTCAAAAAAATTGCTGTTACCAGCACCAGATACGGTGCTACTGGTACGGGTAGACTGTTGAAGATGACGAGACCGTCCCATGTTTGTCAAGTTACAACTGGGAGATTCACTCCCTGCACCTGCACGGTTGTTTGGTGGAAAAGCCGAGCTAAGATCGAGTAACAGCTTCTGCTGATACTCTTGCATACGTGCGTCCTTTTCTATGGCTGGAATTATGTCACAAAATTTGGACTTGTACCTGGGATCTAATAGTGTGGCAAGCCAGTAGTCATCATCACTTCTAATTTTGACAATACGAGGGTCATGTTGGAGGTAGTGCAGCAAGAAGGCACTTATGTGTCTTGCGCAGCCATGCGGACCAAGTCCATGTTGTGTTTGTGGCATAGAGGTGCTAACCATTCTTTCTTCCTCTGACATCTCCCCCCAACCTCTTTCAACTGAAATTTGACCAAGGTCTCCCTCATCCGCTGAGTCTTCCATGTCCATGGACAGTTTGTCCTCCATTTCTTCATGTTTTCCTGCACCTTCCTCAACATTTCACCTGCTACCATGCGCCCTTGTTGATCCCTGTCCCCCATGGTCCCATGCCTGCCGCGTTGGTGATGATGGACGTCTGGACCTTGGTGATGTTGTTGTGTTTTGCGCATATGAATCCTCCTGTAGTTCCTCCCCTTCCTGTTGTCCCACCCCCTGACTCCGAATAGTGTTTAGCGTGTGCTCCAGCATGTAAATGACTGGAATCGTCATGCTGATAATGGCATTGTCAGCGCTAAACATATTCGTCGCCATGTCGAAACTGTGCAGAAGGGTGCATAGGCCCTTGATCTGAGACCACTCCATCAGGGTGATCTGCCCCACCTCTGCATCTCGTTGGCCCAGGCTATACGTCATGACGTATTGCACCAGAGCTCGGCGGTGCTGCCACAGTCGCTGTAACATGTGGAGAGTCGAATTCCAGTGTGTCGGCACATCGCATTTCAGGCGATGAACCGGCAGGCCGAAAGACTTTTGGAGCGTTGCAAGTCGCTCAGCAGCGGTGGTTGAACAGCTTTTTTCATGCCCTGTTCAGAAGGCCATCCAGGCCGGGATAGTGTGTTAAAAATTGCTGGACAACAAGGTTCAAGACGTGAGCCATACAAGGCACGTGTGTCACCTTGCCCAGGCGAAGGGCCGCACACAGGTTTGCAGCATTGTCGCACACGGCCTTACCAGGCTGCAGGTTGAATGGAGACAACCATTTATTAAACTCAGTCTCCAGAGCTGCCCACAACTCAGCCGCTGTGTGACTCTTATTTTCAAGACATTTCAAGCTAAAGACCGCCTGATGCCGTTGCGCTCTGCTGCCAGCATAGTAATGAGGGGTGCGTGATTCCTTCTGCGCAGTGAGAACGCTGGTGGCCTGAGCAGGCAGGATTGGGGCGGAGGTGGAGGACCCAGATGAGGTGGAGGAGGCAGAAGCAGTGGCGGAACTTGGACAGACAGAGGATTGACACATAAGTCGTGGGGACGGCAAGACTTGTGCAGCAGACCCTTCACCATCTATCACCATAGTTACCCAGTGCCCAGTCAGCGACATGTAACGTCCCTGTCCATGCTTACTGGTCCAAGTATCGGTGGTGAAATGCACCCGTTCACACACAGAGTTTCTCAAGGAAGCGGTGATGTTGTGTGCGACATGCTGGTGTAGCGCGGGCACACTTTACTTAGAGAAGTAGTGGCGACTGGGCCTCTGGTACTGGGGTACAGCGACAGACATAAGGTCTCTAAAATCCTGTGTGTCCACCAGGCGGAAAGGCAGCATTTCGGTAGCCAAGAGCTTACAGAGGGATAAAGTCAACCTCTTAGCTTTGTCATGGGTCGCAGGAAATGGCCTTTTATTTGTCCACATCTGAGGGACAGAGATCTGGCTGCTGTGTGTAGACGGTGTTGAGTAGGGTGTCCCTGGAAAACTACAGGTTTGTGAGGAAAGTGCAGGCGTAGACATGATGTTGCCTTCATCCAACGTTGGTGCTATCGATGTCTGAGAGAGCTGTACACACGCACTTGTTTCCCCTTCCAAACCAACTGACGACCTACCAAGCAAACTGCCTGTTGCGGTTACAGTGGTGGAAGTTGTGCGTGGAAAACCAGGTGTGACAGCTGTCCCCACAGTCCTAGAAGATGAAGAGCATGCAGATGCACTGGAAGGGGCAGGTGGTGGATGGTTCGCTCCGCTAGACCGCATTGCAGCACGGTGAGCTTCCCACTGGGACATATGATATTTATTCATGTGACGATTCATGGAAGAAGTTGTCAAACTGCTGAGGTTTTCACCTCTACTAACAGAATCACGACAAATTTTACAGATCACATAATTTGGGCGATCTTTTCCTATGTCAAAAAAGGACCAGGCTAGGCAAGGCTTAGATTGCATGCGACCTGCTGATCCACCCCGACTAGTGCTCAGAGGCACAGTGGTGGCTAAGGATGCAGTTGTAGACGTGCTACCAATACTCCGACTCTGTCCAGGAAGGCGCAAGGTAACTTTGTCATCGGTTGCATCCTCCTCCACCATCTCTGTTGACCTCCTCGAGGGCCTGACTGTGGGTTGACAGTAGGTGGGATCTAGAACTTCCTCATCAATTGTTGTGTTTGCACTCCCCTCACCCTCAGACCGAGCCTCTTCTTGCCCTGACCGAATATTTAAGTTGTCATCCCAATCTGGTATCTGCGTCTCATCGTCATCAGTAAGTTCCTCATTGTCTATTAAAACAGGTGTTTCAGTTTGTGAATAAGGGTCAACATTATGCTCAGAAACTTGTTCATCACGGCCTGAATCTGAGTCACAAAGGTTCTGGGCATCACTGCAGACCATTTCCTGGTCTGTACTCACTGTAGCTTGGGAGCAGACCTCTGATTCCCAGGCTATAGTGTGACTGAACAGCTCTGCAGACTCAGCATCTCAGTTCCACCATACTGTGCAGGGCGGATGGAGACTTCAGAGCTGGGAGAAAGCAAGTGTGATTGGGATGACAACTCAGAGGACTGGTGTTTTTTGGATGCGGTACTTGAGGTGGAGGAGAGGGCACTTGTTGGACCACTTGAGATCCATTCAAGCATTTTCTTTTTTTGGCCATCATCTACCTTTGTTCCAGTTGTAAGTGTCCGTAAAAAAGGGAGCACATCGGATTGTCCACGGTAAGTAGTAGACATCTTACTTTTGCTGGAAGATGGTCTATCTTCAGCAGATGTTAATGGAGCTTTGCCACCTTCCTCATGGACAAACCCTTTTTTTCCTTTTCCAACACGCCTCTTCCCCTTTCCACCAGCATCTGTCATTTTGCCACTCATTTTGATTGCGACAAGATTGTGAACTTAAAATGTGGTAGTAAAAATGGAGAGTTGGTGTAGATTGCAGCGGTGGTCTATCTTTATTAACAGCAGAATAAACAACAATAACTATCCCTGACAATGCAACTACGGCCCTTAAACTGGCAGCATAGTTTACTAGTATAATGGCTTAGTAACAATGAGTTTGAGTGTGCAATGCAGAGGTGCTGCACATAGATTTGCACTAGTGGGACACTAATGGAAGTCCAACAGCCCCTTTTAGGATGCCACTAAGTTTACTCAGTGTTTGCTAGTATAATAGCTTAGTAACAATGAGTTTGAGTGTGCAATGCAGAGGTGCTGCACATAGATTTGCACTAGTGGGACACTAATGGAAGTACAACAGCCCCTTTTAGGATGCCACTAAGTTTACTCAGTGTTTGCTAGTATAATGGCTTGGTAACAATGAGCTTGAGTGTGCAATGCAGAGGTGCTGCAAATAGATTTGCACTAGTGGGACACTAATGGAAGTCCAACAGCCACTTTTAGGATGCCACTAAGTTTACTCAGTGTTTGCTAGTATAATGGCTTAGTAACAATGAGTTTGAGTGTGCAATGCAGTGGTGCTGCAAATAGCTTTGCACCAGTGGGACACTAATGGAAGTCCAACAGCCACTTTTAGGATGCCACTAAGTTTACTCAGTGTTTGCTAGTATAATAGCTTAGTAACAATGAGTTTGAGTGTGCAATGCAGAGGTGCTGCACATAGATTTGCACTAGTGGGACACTAATGGAAGTCCAACAGCCACTTTTAGGATGCCACTAAGTTTACTCAGTGTTTGCTAGTATAATAGCTTAGTAACAATGAGTTTGAGTGTGCAATGCAGAGGTGCTGCACATAGATTTGCACTAGTGGGACACTAATGGAAGTCCAACAGCCACTTTTAGGATGCCACTAAGTTTACTCAGTGTTTGCTAGTATAATAGCTTAGTAACAATGAGTTTGAGTGTGCAATGCAGAGGTGCGGCACATAGATTTGCACTAGTGGGACACTAATGGAAGTTAGGATGCCACTAAGTTTACTCAGTGTTTGCTAGTATAATGGCTTAGTAACAATGAGCTTGAGTGTGCAAAGGGCAGGAGGGTACAGTGGCAGGGTTTTGGGTCTGGGTAGAGGAAAGGAAGCCTCACCTTCTATCCCTCCTAATGGGGAAATGCAGCGAGGAAATCCCTGACCTTAGTTACACAGACGCTGTCATCATGTGTAGCTGTTAAAATCTGTTTTCACGGACCTGACTGTCACCTATGGCTCTGACTCTGCTGGTATTAGCCCTTAAAAGGACTAATAGAAACTTCTATCCCTATTCTGTATAGCGCTGTGTGTAGAGCGTACACAGCTGTATCGGAGACAGGAGCTATGCCAGCGGTGACTGACACCCAGACGCAGAAGGCAGATAATGGCGTGCTGGAGGAAAATGTCCGTTTGTATAATGCTGGGACATGTGACATGGACATCCTGTCACACATGCCGTTGCTTCTCTGGCTAAAAGTCCACTTAGCTGTGTGTGTGTCTGGGATTGGCTGACATGCTGGCCCGCCCCACTACACGCGCGCGCGCTTAGGGAAGGAAGACAAGGAAAAAAAAAAAAAATGGCGATCGCCATTATCCAAACAGCAGTGATCTGAATGCGCTGTTCCCGCACACTATACGCTGAAATTTCATAATAGTGTGAGTCACAGAGTGACTTACACTATTACAGCGGAAAGCCAGCTAGTAATTAGCTTGGCTTTTTGCTGCTAGAACCGTTCTCGAACGTAACTAGAACTATCGAGCTTTAGCAAAAAGCTCGAGTTCTAGTTCGATCTAGAACAGCCCCCAAAATCACTCGAACCGCGAACTGGAGAACCACGAACCGCGAACCGCGCTCAACTCTAATTAGAACTGAATTCTACTGGGATTTTTTAAAAAATCTGCATCCTGAAGAATAGAGAGTTTTCATAATTCAGTCTTTCTTAATTCCACAAAATGTTTATAACATGGTGCTTCTCGTGCACCCCATCACTTTACATGAAAGAAAGGGTGCTGGCTGGGGGTGTTCACCATGCCTCTCTTTCACGTCACTTCTCTGGGCCAGTGTTCATTTATTTTGCAGATGTAACCCTTTACTTTTCAAAAATCCGCAATATATTGTATCATGTGTAAACGTAACTTTAGGCCTCCTTCAGATGTCCATGTCCAAACATAAGCATAAAAAATGATACCGGTGTCATTAGTGTTTTTCATTGATGGTTAAGCAAATTACAAAGCATCTCCTATCCTTTGCAATATCACAAAAGGTCCGTGGAGTCTCTGTTAGGAGTGTCGACACAAAAAATAGCCAGATATCCCTCCGGGAACCAGTGATTGCTTTGTCTTGCTGATCCTTTGCAATATGAAATACTGTTAATAGCCAGAGTGGATCATACTGGTGAACAGCATGCAAAAAATATTTAAAATATAACCTTTAATAATATTTTCTAAAATATACAATCATAAAAACGTGAAAAGGTGAATATAAAATGTATTACCGGATTCTGGGTCACCAAGATCAATTGGACCAAAGAATCAGGTACGACGCACAAATACTTCCTCACTAGGTTAGGCTAGTCGCCAAATACCTCACTATATCTCCAAGACAGTCATTACAGGGAACCGCCCTCCATGATCATATCTGGAGATTTTCTAATCTTATGAGGAAAAATAGGTGATAAGAAAACATTCTTTATAAGTATGTCATTTTTTACCATAAATGACCTTCTGTAAACTTAGAATGATCTCACCACACGGCGGGCTTAGTCAGAGTTTCATCACATTTCATTGGACGTGGAGAAAGTGCTAATAAACCTCCTTGGTTATCTTATCGCTCCATCCTCCAGGTTATGACCAGGCAGACATCATGCAACTCCCAACGCATTTCTTTCACTTCAAAATCATCAGGGGAGACTGTGTTGCTTAGATCCTGCACGTTCAGACTATCACCACTCAATTCCACACAGTGGCCTTTTTAACAATAACAAGTGCCCACAACGGACATAGCGTGTCCCCACGCATTCATATACATACTGCGGCGCTGGTCATAACCTGGAGGATGGAGCGATAAGATAACCAAGGAGGTTTATTAGCACTTTCTCCACGTCCAATGAAATGTGATGAAACTCTGACTAAGCCCGCCGTGTGGTGAGATCATTCTAAGTTTACAGAAGGTCATTTATGGTAAAAAAGGACATACTTATAAAGAATGGTTTCTTATCACCTATTTTTCCTCATAAGATTAGAAAATCTCCAGATATGATCGTGGAGGGCGGTTCCCTGTAATGACTGTCTTGGAGATATAGTGAGGTATTTGGCGACTAGCCTAACCTAGTGAGGAAGTATTTGTGCGTCGTACCTGATTCTTTGGTCCAATTGAGCTTGGTGACCCAGAATCAGGTAATACGTTTTATATTCAGCTTTTCACGTTTTTATGATTGTATATTTTAGAAAATATTATTAAAGGTTATATTTTAAATATTTTTTGCATGCTGTTCACCAGTATGATCCACTCTGGCTATTAAGTGTATTGAAATAATTTGGAGGGATTTTTCTAGTATCGTGCTACTTTGAAATATGAAATACTGACAGCACACGGATGTCTCACAGATATTACAGAGATGGCATCTGTGTGCTGTACATGTTTTTCATGAACCCAAAGACTTGTATTGACCCTTTTCATAAGTGATACGGGAAAAAAAAACGGACACGTCTCCAATGTTTTGCGAAACCACACCATTCATTAAAAAAAAAAAAAAAATCATCGAAATGTGAATAGCACCCTAGATTGTAACTGGTACATGCAACATGGATGTCTGAATAATGCCTTACCTTGCATTCATGAGCGTAGTCAGTTTAAAAAAAAAAAAGCATTAAATCTAAATCACAATTAATCATTAAAAGTGCTAACTAGATCTAGCACAATTCAAATTTGCCTGTTCATTTGGATTTTACTTTGAAATTCAATTTGCAGAGACATTATTCTCCATGAATTTAATTATTCTCTGGGATTTTTCCAGACCAGGGAGCACAAAACATGTAACAATTAAAAAACATACTTATACTTACCTCTCTGGTCATTCCCAGTGCTACCAGCCTACTGTCTGGTCCTCCACACCTCTGTCACATAGCATATACGGCCTTGTACCCTAGACTATGGCTTAAGGTTGTAAGCAGACCCAGCAGCTAACTACTCATAAAGGTGCTTTACACGCTGCGACATCGATAGCGATAGCTAGCAATGTCGAGCGCGATAGCACCCGCCCCTGTCGTTCGTGCGACATTTGGTGATCGCTGCCGTAGTGAACATTATCTCTTCGGCAGCGTCATACGCACATACCTTTTCAGCGACGTCACTGCGGCGTCACTAAGCGGCTGCCCAATAGCAGAGGAGGGGCGGAGATGAGCGGCCGGAACATGCCGCCCACCTCCTTCCTCCCTCATTGCCGGTGGATGCAGGTAAGGAGATGTGCGACGTTCCTGCGGTGTCACACATAGCAATGTGTGACGCCGCAGGAACGACAACAACCAGCAGCATGCACCACCAACGATATTATGAAAAGGAGCGACGTGTCAATGATCAACGATTTTTGACTTTTTTGCGATCGTTGATAGTCGCTCCTTGGTCTCACACGCTGCGATGATGCTAACGGCGCCGGATGTGCGTCACTAATGGCGTGACTCCGACGATATATCATTAGCGATATCGCAGCGTGTAGAGCACCCTATACTTAATGATCTCTGCGGCCTCCAAAAGCTCCAGCCTAGAGTGAACACTAGGCCAGAGATGTGATGCAACTGAGGTTCAGAGGAATGGACAGTGAGCGATGAGTATGATTTTTTCTAGTTAACCTTTTTCTGGCTGCTTACCTCTCTGTACACACCCTAATACTCTCTGCTCTCTGTCATGTAATCTGTGTCTTTGTTGCACTACATTTCCAGTCTGATGGATGCTGGGCTGGGACTTACAGCACCAAGCAGGCCATGGAGTTCACTGCACAAGCTTCGAAGATTGTGCGTGGCTGGAAGTCCAGCCCTAGTGTAAACACCAGCCCACTACCAGAAACCCTAGCTTAAAGTGAACATTTGGCTAGAGATGTGATGCAACGGAGGACCAGGCACGGCACATTGGGAGCAGCTGGAGAGGTGAGCGGTGAGGTAAGGTTTTTTTTCTCATGTTACATTTATATGCTTCCCAGTCTGGAGAGACCCTAGAGCATAAATTAGGAGACATTAAACTCATGGAGAATAATTTCTCCAGGCTTTTTTTAAATTAAAGCTGGATACTGGATTTTGGCCCAGGAGAGGCATATCTGTTAGGATACATCCAGAGAATAGCACCTTGATGTGCCTATGGACACCATCAAATTGGCAAATATGTTCACTAATCACCTTAATTTTACAATTATAACCTATAGAGCAGTAATGCAGTTAAATTTCATATATTTAATGTTTGTATACAGGTGCTTCTCAATAAATTAAAATATCATCAAAAAGTCAATTTATTTTAGTAATTCAATACAAAAAGGGAAACACATATACCGTATTACTCCTTACAAACAGAGCGATCTATTTCAAATGTTTATTTCTGTTAATGCTGATTATGGCTTACAGCCAACGAAAACTCAAAAGTTATTATCTCTGAAAATTAGAATAATTCCCACAAAACACCTGCAAAGGCTTTGTAAGCATTTAAAATGGTCTCTTAGTCTTGTTGAGTAGGCTACATAATCATGGGGAAGACTGCTGACTTGACAGATGTCCAGAAGGCAGTCATTGACACTCCACAAGGAGGGTAAGCCACAAAAGGTCATTGCTAAAGAAGCTGGCTGTTCACAGAGTGCTGTATCCAAGCATATTAATGGAAAGTTGAGTGGAAGGAAAGTGTGGTTGAAAAAGGTGCACAAGCAACCGGGATAACTACAGCCTTGATAGGATTGTTAAGAAAAGGCCATTCAATAATTTGGGGGAAATTCACAAGGAGTGAACTGCTGCTGGAGTCAGTGCTTCAAGAGCCACCACACACAGTCATATCCAGAACATGGGCTACAACTGTCGCATTCCTTCTGTCAAGCCACTTATAATCAACAGACAAAGCCAGAAGTGTCTTACCTGAGGCAAGGAGAAAAAGAACTGGACTGTTGCTCAGTAGTCCAATGTGTTTTCAGATGAAAGTACATTTTACATTTCATTTGGAAATCAAGGTCCCAGAGTCTGGTGGAAGAGTGGAGAGGCCACAATCCAAGCTGCTTGAGATCTAGTGTGAAGTTTCCGCAATCATTGATGGTTTGGGGAGCCATGTCATCTGCTGGTGTAGGTCCACTGTGTTTTATCAAGACCAAAGTCAGCACAGCCGGCCAAGGCTGGTTTCAGACGTCCATGTTTAATCAGGTACCAGTCACACGCATGGTTATGGTCATGCGTGTGTCATACATGTGTCTCACGTGTAGTACACGTGTGACATCCATGTTTCCATGCGTGTGACAGGTACCGGAGAAAACACGGGTCTGTGAAATAAAAAGATTTTTCATATTTACCTGCTTTCTCCGGCTCTGCTGCCTCCAGCTCCTGACTGCCGCTCATTATATTCATCGATTATTCACCGCACTCAAGACCTGGAAGCCGGAGCATCGCGGGGACAGCAAGGGATACAGCACCGCCAAGGACAGGCAAGTATTCTTCAGCACAGTGACATCCAGGAGGTCATCAGAGTTCCCAATGAACTCTGACATCCTGATGACCCCCGCGACACCCGCACTACAGCTTCATGGGTTCATCAGAGTTCACTGGGAACTGTGATGAGTCCCCGATGATGTCACCACAATGTTCCGGCTTCTAGGTTCTCACCACACACACACAGACACACACACATAGCACATATACACATATATGTATACACACATTGCAGACACACATGGATACACCGAGCGAATACACACATAGCGAACATGCATGTGTATACACACACACACACACACACTGCTGTACACTCATCCAGCGATGCAGTCCCCGGCACTGAAGTCCCCAGCGCTGCTCCACAGGGTTCTGAATATTTAGTGAGTATAATCAGCGGCGATAAGGAGCGGGAGGCAGCAGAGACGGAGACAACATAGCTGGAGAGAAGTAAATATAGAATATCTTTTTATTAAAAAGACCCATATTTTCTCCGGTATGTTTTACACTGATGTCACAAGGATCACATCAGTGTGCGATCCGTGTGACATCCGTGCTGCCGGAAATGCCTGCGTATGTGCATGCGGGGTTATGAAAGGTCATACGGTCCATGTGCACACACGGATGTGTGAGGCACATCAGAGAATAACATGGGTACGTGTGACATACGTGTTAAAAACGGATGTCACACGTACCTAAAACACGGACATCTGAAACCAGCCTAACAGGATATTTTAGAGCACTTCCTGCTTCCCTCTGCCGACAAGCTTTTTGGAGATGGAAATTTCATCTCCCTGCAAGACTTGGCACTTGTCCACACTGCCAAAAGTACCAATACCTGGTTTAATAACCACAGTATCCCCGTGCTTGATTGGTCAGCAAACTCACAATTTATGGGGTATTGTCAAGAGGAAGATGAGAGAGACCAGACCCAATAATGCAGACGAGCTGAAGGCTGTTATCAAAGCAATCTGGGCTTCCATAACCCCTCATCAGAATCACAGGGTGATTACCTCCATGCCACGCAGCATTGATGTTGATGCAAAACGAGCCCCGACCAAGTATTGAGTGCATTTACTGTACAGACTTTTCAGTAGGTGCCAACATTTCTGAGTTTAAAGTAATTTTTTTCAGTTGGTCTTATATAATATTCTATTTTTCTGAGATAATGACTTTTGGGTTTTCATTGGCTGTAAGCCATAATCATCACCATTAACAGTAATAAACACTTGAAATAGATCACTCTGTGTGTAATGACTATATAATATAGGAGTTTCCCTTTTGTATTGAATTACTGAAATAAATTATCTTTTTGAGGATATTCTAATTTATTGAGATGCACTTGTATTCCTTAGTGCAAACTGTGTGCTACTGCATGCTTTCATTTGCATATCTATTAGGGATGATCGAATACCTTAAATATTCGGCTTGACGAATATCCGACGAATAGGTCGCTGCTATGCGAATATTCGATGCGCAATGTAAGTCTATGGGAAGCCCGAATAGTTCCGAATAGTTGTTATTCGGGTTTCCCATAGACTTACATTACGCATCGAGTAATCACGAAAAGTCAAATAGCAGTGACATATTCGGCTAATAATCGCGAAGCCGAATATTTGAGGTATTCGATCATCCCTAATATCTATCTCTCTAGCTCTTTCTCTCTATCTACTGTATCTACAAAACATGCAAATAAATACCCCACCACCCCACCCCTTTTTTCGAATGCTTGAGTCAAGAGTGAAAAGAAATAAAATAGAATGTGATACAAAGTTACTATGTGAAATGTTGGAAAATATACATTTTAATTTTTTTGATTATCAAAGCTTACACAATATTAAATGAAACCTCAGAAAACTAATATCGCAATAAAGAACAAACTAGAGACCAGATTTGTTTTAAAGATCCTTTATTGTAATGTTATACATATTACATATATAGGAAGACTAATAAAGATCTATTCTTCAAAATCCGTGTGCAGTATGGGTCAACACTTCTTTTCAGATTAAGGTCAGATTCATATGGCCACATTGCAGCTTCATTTTAGAATTCCCATAATACAGATCCCCTGCGGGTCTACTGAAGAGAACTTAGATCATCAAAGTGTTCTATGGTGATCAAAGTTCTGTTCTGTGATTCTGTGGGGCGGTATAACGTGGGGGTGTATTACAGGTGCGGCCATATTACATCCATCCGAACCTAGGTCTACTATGTAGCACTTTCTTATGTATAGCTTTGTGGGTATACTGTATTAACATAGAAGTATGGTTGCTTTTTTGTTTCAAAACTTCACTCATATTTTATAAATGTTTTTTGACACCTCCATATCATGAAAAAAAATTCTAATCTATTTTTATTTTGTCAAATTTATGACCTAGATTCTGTTTTGGCTTCATTTTAATGGATTGTTCTTTTGACATATTCATACATAACAGAATACTATGTTTATATTATATAAATATAATATATATTATATGACTCAGTCATGGGTACGGGATTGAAATAGACCAGGTGAGTGCTGCTAAGAGCAGTTCTACTATTCATATGTGAGGCCGTATGGCACATTTTATAAAAATATTTTAGTGTAGGACTGCTTCAAATGAGATTTGCCGTGACGTGGCGAAGCAGCTCAAGAAATTGCAATTTTTTGCCAAAAATCTCAAAATTTTTTTTATAATAAGTACAGTTTGGAATGTTTAGTGCTGTAGTGCACATTTGGTGCTGGCTTTTTGTTTTTTCTTCATTGAATTGGTCGGTGGTTGACCTCCACCTTGCTATGCACCCCAATTTGGGATGTATTCCATCTGTCTGGATTTTGGCGGTTGGTGACTGTTCACATTAAGTCATCAGGCTTTGCCCACAGGCTATTTACTTCATGCAGCATTTGCTTGGACCTGTCCCGCCCACAGCCATGACTCAGTCATGGGTACGGGATTGAAATAGACCAGGTGAGTGCTGCTAAGAGCAGTTCTACTATTCATATGTGAGGCCGTATGGCACATTTTATAAAAATATTTTAGTGTAGGACTGCTTCAAATGAGATTTGCCGTGACGTGGCGAAGCAGCTCAAGAAATTGCAATTTTTTGCCAAAAATCTCAAAATTTTTTTTATAATAAGTACAGTTTGGAATGTTTAGTGCTGTAGTGCACATTTGGTGCTGGCTTTTTGTTTTTTCTCATTGAATTGGTCGGTGGTTGACCTTCACCTTGCTATGCACCCCAATTTGGGATGTATTCCATCTGTCTGGATTTTGGCGGTTGGTGACTGTTCACATTAAGTCATCAGGCTTTGCCCACAGGCTATTTACTTCATGCAGCATTTGCTTGGACCTGTCCCGCCCACAGCCATGACTCAGTCATGGGTACGGGATTGAAATAGACCAGGTGAGTGCTGCTAAGAGCAGTTCTACTATTCATATGTGAGGCCGTATGGCACATTTTATAAAAATATTTTAGTGTAGGACTGCTTCAAATGAGATTTGCCGTGACGTGGCGAAGCAGCTCAAGAAATTGCAATTTTTTGCCAAAAATCTCAAAAATTTTTTTATAATAAGTACAGTTTGGAATGTTTAGTGCTGTAGTGCACATTTGGTGCTGGCTTTTTGTTTTTTCTTCATTGAATTGGTCGGTGGTTGACCTCCACCTTGCTATGCACCCCAATTTGGGATGTATTCCATCTGTCTGGATTTTGGCGGTTGGTGACTGTTCACATTAAGTCATCAGGCTTTGCCCACAGGCTATTTACTTCATGCAGCATTTGCTTGGACCTGTCCCGCCCACAGCCATGACTCAGTCATGGGTACGGGATTGAAATAGACCAGGTGAGTGCTGCTAAGAGCAGTTCTACTATTCATATGTGAGGCCGTATGGCACATTTTATAAAAATATTTTAGTGTAGGACTGCTTCAAATGAGATTTGCCGTGACGTGGCGAAGCAGCTCAAGAAATTGCAATTTTTTGCCAAAAATCTCAAAATTTTTTTTATAATAAGTACAGTTTGGAATGTTTAGTGCTGTAGTGCACATTTGGTGCTGGCTTTTTGTTTTTTCTATTTTTATTTTGTCAAATTTATGACCTAGATTCTGTTTTGGCTTCATTTTAATGGATTGTTCTTTTGACATATTCATACATAACAGAATACTATGTTTATATTATATAGGTATTTTTAACACACTTTGCAGTAACACACTTTGGACATCCAAGGGTTCTGTTTGGTATCATCTGAAAAAAACAAAACAAACATAAAATATTAGGAAAGTCATTTTTTTAAGAGAATTAAACAAAAAATCGGTATACATGTCGTTTGTTAATATTGTTGAAATTAATACACAAAATGATATACAACTAGCTAAATATAGTAATATGTCATCTACAATGCTCACTAATAGTATTTTCATAAGGTTGAAAAATGCTTGTAGATCAGATGATTTTTCCTGCTGCTACCATAAATGAATAGAGTGGTTATTGAGCATGTGTTCTGCCTCTTCATTCTAATGGGAGTAATATTGCCTTAGTGGGGATAAAATTTCTCTTTCTTGCCGAGCAGTGTCCGTCCTAGCCGTCGGATCACCTGCAATAATTGATCACTTACCCTGTGGATGGGTGATACTTTATTTTCATTGAACAATCCCTGTAAGGCCTCTGTCACATGTTTGTGCCTCCGGTACGTGTTTGGCACTTTTTTCACGTACCGGAGACACATACACACGTACACCAATGTTACCATATGGTAACAGGCACATTAACGTAAATCCACACAGAACGTATGTCCGTGTGGATTGTATGTTTGTACGTGTTTAAAAAACGCTGACATGTCCATTTTTCTCCGGCATCACTGGTGTCACACGGCCCGCACTGTACCACACGGATGTAGTGTTGATGCGGTCCCGTGTGACACGCGCCAGAGAAACACGTGTCATTATTTGAAAATAAAAAAAACACATACTCACCTTCTTCAGCCCTGCAGAATCTTCAGCTGTAAACAGTTGCTGCCGGCCGGCGCTCATTATGAGCGTGTTAAGGAGGTGGGCATGAGGTCACGGGCGCTGATCTCCGCCCCTCCGCTCTGCCGGAAGGAGCATCAGCGGGGAGTGGGCGGGGCTGGAGCTGAAGATCAGTACCCTGGACAGCAGCATCTACCACGTGAGTATGTAAATTATCGGTTCTCCGTGTGTTATCGCGGATAGCACATGTAGAACACACGAGGCCCACACATACCGGAGACACGTACTTACCTAACGCAACACGCAAGGAAAATACGTGTCTCGCGGCACATATGTGTTTTTCACGTGCATGTGGCAGAGGCCTAATAGAAAGCAGAAGCACAGTTTCTCTTTCTCACTCTGCTCCTGACTTCTACTTCCCTTTCCATAGACATCAATAGGCAGGTGTCACTCAATGTGTTGGCAGCCAATTTTGTCCCGAGCAATACTGATTTTAGCTGTTTTATTTAAAGGGAATCTGTCAGCAGGTTTTTACTACCTCATCTGAGAGCAGTATGATGTAGACAAAGAGATCCTGAACCCAATGGTGTATCACACAGGGTACATTCACACAATCATACCATTTTTGTGGTCTGCAAAAAACGGTATTGTTTTTCCATGTATGCATCTGTGTGACATCCATGTGACAACTGTTTTTTTGTAGACCGCAAAAAAAGTGGAACGAGGGCTACATACAGTCACTTATTTTGCATTCTGTCCCTGCATTTTGGAGGACTGGCAGATCGATCCCCCACTTACTGAGAGACTGACACTCCCCGAGTCACATGAGGCATCTGTGCAAAATTTCATGATTGTAAATGCGACGGTGGAGATTCCTTTAGCGGATACACATACACACACACACACACACACACACACACACACACACAGTCAGTTTTATTTTTCTGGAGCACAAGAAAGAGGCTGGGGGTCTTCCTACAGATTTATAATTTGTCTTATTGCTCTTTCTATTGTTTGTATTACACAGCACTTTTTTCTACTATATGCTGGACTGTTCCTACTGTAGCAGAGCACTTTAGGAAATATGCTCTGTATGAGTGGAATTTTTGTACAAGGGGGTGGAGGTGTGGGGGTTTGTATTGTCTGATTTTATAAAATGTTTAAAGATTGTGATAAAAAAACCAACACAATTTAAAAAAAAAAAAAAAAACAATTAAAAAAAATATTTGAATATACTTTATTCCATGTACTTTTGAATGCTTATTTCAGGGAACTGTATATTCAAATGGGCATTTTCACATATTTTTCTTAGTTCAAAAAATGTTCTTCTGTGTCATACAAAAACCCCCATAAGTGCTATATAATAGGACACGGAGTGAAACTGAAAATATGTTGCATTATTAGTCTTTGACTTTCCAGGCCAATGCCTGCAGATCTTTTGCTTCAGTGCTCCCATGTCGATTCCTGCTGCCCCTCACTGTAGAAGTACAATCTTGTTTTAGGGACATGGGGCATATTTATTAGAGATAAGCAAAATTATTCTAAAATAATTAAATTGACTTATTATTTTCCACAATTTATGGATTCAGGCAAGCTGAATTTTGGGCAAATTTGTCCACGCAAATCCAGCCAACTGCTAACCGGCTGCTTATGGGCAAAACGGGGTTAAAAACAAAATAGTAACAATATATATATTTTAACATATGTTTATTATTCTCTACACTCTAGAGAGACTTAAGAACACAATTATGCATATTCCATTTGTCGCAAATTCAATACAAATCAAATTTTCTGATCAAATTTAAGCTGATGGGCCAAATCACATTTTTGAAAATTCATTTATCACTAATACTTATCAATAAAGTTCTTAAATAGTGCAAACTTATGCTAGACAGTCTAAAAATTTGCCATGTTTATCACGGTGGCTCGCGATATTTAATAAATCTGGTGGTTTTTTGACCTGTCTAGTCTGAGTTTATATCGCCTATTTGTTGGCTTACTTTGTGCCAGAAATTTGCACCAACACTTAATAAATATAAAACAAGTCATGAAAGTCAGAATTTTGATGTAATTTCCCTAAATGAAAACTGATTTAGATTGATAAATTTCAACTATTGCTTTTTAAATTACTTATAGAAGTAAATGTACACTGTATCTGAGCTGCTGGTAATCGTGCAGGTGCCTGGATTCTCTATAGTGCATTGGTACAGCTTTGTAGTAGGATTCACAGCTACCCCACATTGAGAACTGCACTTACTGTATGTAGATGCCTATAATGTCATAATCTAATCTCTTTTTAATACTTTAAAGGGGTGGTTCACTACACAGCATAGTGGCCATACATCGATGTAAAGCTCATAAAGAAGACTTTTCTCAAATACCATGTGTATTCAATTCTGCCTCTGAGTGGTGCTCTTGCTGTCCGCTTATCCCCATTACGTGACCCCGGGCTCCATGACCTCTGAGATCCGGTGATGTCAGGTCAACTTCCGACATCACTGAGGCGGCCCCAGTCTCCCTGAGTGACTGGGCTGTGGGCGGAGTTTCACAGCTCATCACAGCCCAGCATCTCGCATGCTCTCTACTTAGCTGTAGAACACCGCAAGAAGGAGCGATGCTGGGCTGTGACTAGTGGTGAAACTCCGCCCACAGCCCAGTCACTTAGGGAGACTGGAGCCGGCCTCAGTGATGTCGGGGCAACTGGAAGATAACGTGACATCACCGGATCTCAGAGGTCACAGAGCCCGGGGGTAACATGATGGGGATGAGCGGACAGCAAGAGCGCAGCTCAGAGGCACAAATAACTACATAAGGTATTTGAGAAAAGCCTTCTTTATTTCTTTATGAGCTTTACATCGATGTGTGGCCACTATGCTCTGTAGTGGACCACCTCTTTAAGCAAAAAGTCCCTACTGTTCCCTCATTACTCTAACTGCTTTATTTATTTTTTAATCAGAGCCGGAAGGTGAGCCAACTGTTACTGTGTATATTGCACAGTAACAGGAATGTTCTGAGCATATGTTGGGACAAACAACCACTGCATTCCCAGTAGGGCAGGGACTAGGTTAGCCCCTGAAATGAACACCTTTAAAGGGGTTGTCCACTACTTGGACAAATGAATACTAATTCTTCTTGTTCGCCCAAGTAAAAATAAATAAGCCTATACTCAACTCCGATGCGGCCGCGGTTCCAGCGATTTCTGAAGCCACTTTCCCATTTGAGCAGGGTGTTAGTGCAACTCTCACATCCTGCTCAAATATCCGAAGATTGGGAGACAGACTTCAGAAGCTGATTGGTCTCAGTGCATAGCAATGTCACGTGGGCCCCGTAAATGCGGCTTCAGACATCACTGGAACCGTGGTCACACTGGAGGGGAGTATAGGCTCATTTATTTTTATGGTGGCAAACAATTGGAATGAATAGGGTTGACCTAAGTAGTGGACAAACCCTTTAATGACACTACAGAAAGCAGAGAGTTGACTGCAGCCTCTGCCCCCTGATAATGAGTTGTTTAATTATCCCAGCATGCACGGGAATTCTCAAATGAAGTGTCATCAAAGAGGAAGTCATAAAACAATGTAATTATAATACTAAAGGAATGGTAGGGACTTTTTAAATGATAAAAACAGTATACTTTATTAATAAATCTTAAAATGACACCAAAAGTGATTCCTATCAGTAATTGCACAGAAAAGGAGAATACGGACCCTGATATGATTCTCCCACCTGTGCACTGCCTGACCAGGGAGGACGGCACCCTAGTAACAAGTTAAAAAAACACAAAGTGACAGGTGTATGCTTATCAGAAACGGAGAATAGAGAATGCTTTGCAACATAAATTATAGTGTGCTGCATGGAGACACCGGCCTATTAGGGCCACCTTAATACTAGAAAAACCTGACTTATTCCTATACCGGCCTCCTGAGGAACCTTATTTGGGGAAACACATCGAGGCACTTGGCATGGACATTCTCCTAAGCAGGTAAGAAGCATTCCCTATTCTCCTGTTCTGATAAGCATACACCTGCCAATCAGTTTGTTAATTGTGTTGTTTTATAAGTACCTGCACTTTCCTGGCATGGCATTGCAGGGGGATATAGGGACAGTCAATAGTGAGTGGGGGGGCGCCATATCATGTCTAGGGTACCGAACTCCGCTATCAGGCAGTGCAAAGGAGGGAGACTCATATCAGAGTCAGTATTATCCTTTTCTGTGCACTTAGTGATAAAATGACACCAAAAGTGATTCCTAAGATTTATTAATAAAGTATACTGTTTTTATTAGAATAGATTCTATTCATAATTGTTTTTGCCACAATCCTACATATCTAGTTCTTTCATACATGACATTTTAATTAAAATATATTAGAACAGAGATTAAATTATGACATGAAATAGATAGGAGGAAAATCAATTTTCATTTTTGACCCCCCCTTTAAAAAGGAACCTGTCAGGTGCAATATGCCGCCATAACCACGAGCAGTTCTTGGTGCATATTGCTAATCCCTGAATAACAGTCCTTGTATACACTAGCATAGATAAAGAGATCTCTAGAAAAAGTAATTCTAATGATCTTTTATCATATGCTAATGAGCTCGGAAACTAGTCCCAAGGGCGTTATTTCCCCTGGCTAGTCGGCCCCATTAGCTTGTTGGCACACTCCTGTGGGCCCCTGTGGGCATGCTAATATGCTAATGAATACGCAGCATCAGAGGATGATCTCACTTATCTCTCTGCTGCCATCGCCGCCCAATGCTGGATTTTGGCTCAGTGTGCATGACCCCGGAGTATTGGTCATGCGCACTATGAAGCCGGGTGTATGCGTCACAGCTTCAAACTGAAGTGGTGCAAACAACTTGGAGAGGCGTACAAGCCACAGTGTCTTGCACCCATTGGGAAATTTGGTTGAAGATCGGTGATGATCTGGGGATGCTTCAACAAGGCTGAAATTGGGCAGGTTAATCTTTGCAAAGGATGTATGAATCAAGCCGCATACATGGTTACCCTGGAAAAACAGCTGCCTCCTTCTGCTCAGGCAATGTTCCCCAACTCTGAGGACTGTTTTTTCCCGCAGGACAATGCACCATGCCACATTGCTACACACCTAGGTCAATCAATGTGTGGATGAAGGACCTCCACATCAAAACCCTGTCATGGCCAGCCCAATCTCCTGACCTGAACCCCATTGAAAACCTCTGGAATGTAATCAAGAGGTAGCTGAATAGTCACAAGCCATCAAACAAAGAAGAATTGTTTAAATGTTTGCACCCGGAGTGGCATAAGGTCACCCAAAAGCAGTGTGAAAGACTGGTGGAAAGCATGCCAAGATGCATAAAAGCTGTGATTAAAAATCATGGTTATGCCACAAAATATTGATTTCTGAACTATTCTTGAGTGAAAACATTAGTATTGTATTTATTAGTATTCTAAATTATTATGAACTTGTTTTCTTTGCATTATTTGAGGTCTGAAAGCAATGCATTTTTTTTTGTTATTTTGACCATTTCTCATCTCCAAAAAATAAATACAAAATGTATTGCTTGGAAATTCGGAGACTTGATGTCAGTAGTTTATAAAATAAACAACAATTTACATTTCACTCAAAAATATACCTATAAAGAGAAAAATAAGAGAAAATGAAAATTTGGAGGTGGTTTCTTCATTTTTGCCAGAGCTGTGTGTGTATATATATATATATATTAGTTGGTACTGTATACACTACTGAACTGTGTTCTATTATTTTAAAATCCACACTTATCTACTTTTGTTTCTGCCTAATTTTCTCTTTTTATTAGTTATAGATTATCTTGTGTATTCCTTTTTAGCATGAGGGTTAGTACATACCATATCATGGCCAAAGACATATTTTTGGTATTTTCATACTCATCTTCATTTTGTCACTTAAAAGTTAAGTGCGCAATCATGTGACGTAACCCGTTTTACCTACTCTCCTATTGGAAGTGTCTTAATTTCTTATCAGAGAAATTCATCCACACGGGAGCAGATAAATAATTCATGTTACTAGCTCTTTGTTGTGCGTCCCTGAACTGCACACAGAGCTCGGAGGCTGACAGCTGTGTCAGGACAAGCACCAAAGATCTGACATGACAAGTGACTAACAAGTTTCTTTCACTCTATAGTGAATGAAAACAATGGCATAAAGTACAAAAAACAAAATCCAACCCAAAATGCTACACGTCCTTTACGAAGTGTGCGTGTCTGCAGTAAGCCTATTTCCAACCCATAACCTCTGGTCATTTTCTGTACTGCCCACCTCTTTTATTCTCCTCACTATTCTGGCCATTTACGCCTGTCCACGGATCAATATGAACAATTCTTGAAGAAATACGATGTCTCTATGGCAACCAAGCCACAAATTCTCAGTGGAAGGCAATGAGACCAGTTCTGAATTCTCTAGAGGTTTTCAGAGTTATAAGGAACAGTGTTTTAAAATTCAGGGATGGACACACAGGGAAGACTGAGCAATTCATTGTTTACTGCCAATGTAATGATACCATATTTGAAGAATCCTATTCTCAACCTTGATCCCTGTCATCAATTTTATTCAAAGCACAAATCGGCCTCATATATCTCTTATAAGAGTGTATGCAATGTGTCCGACAAAATATAATATTAAAAAAAAGGAGCAAAATATGTCTAGTGATCTTGGAGAATTTTTGTACTCTGCAGTTAGAAAATAAATTTCAATCTAGGAAACTGATTTGTATAATTAATGGCTGATCATATTTAAGTGTCGCTGGTTGGTGGAATTATGCAATTTGGATTAAAACTGTGAGCTAAGTACTGCACATTTTTCATGTTTGTAGTTTTAGTGGACTTCATTTATTCATCACAGAGTGTTTATAGAGCTATTAAGAATACAAATTATTTTGAGTAAATGGGTTGTATATAAAAGGACTTCAATTAGGCAAGTTGTGGCTAGTCCTAATTTCTTAGGATAGAGCATTCCAAAGATTTGGTGCAGCTTGGGAGAAGTCTTAGAGCTGGGAGTGGGAGGTTGAGATTAGTGTGGTTGTTAGTGGAAAGTCGCTTGTGGAGTGTAGAGAATGGGTAGGGCGATAGACATATGAGTGAGGAGATGTAAGGTGCAGCGCTGTGGAGAGCCTTGTGGGTGAGAACAAACAATTTAAATTGGATCCTATAATGTATGGGCAGACAATGCAAAGACTGGCACAGAGTGGAAGCGTAGAAGTAACGATTAGCCAGAAAGGGGACCCTGGCTGCTGCATTAGGGCTGCTTCTCACTTGCGAGTTTCTCGCAGTAGAGCAATGCGAGAAAAACTCGCATTGGAATCGGACACATGTTAGTGAATGATTCAGCTCGCATTTGCGATTTTTTTCTCAGTCCAAATCGGACTGAGAAAAAAATCGCAGCATGCTGCTTTTTTGCGAGTTTCTACTGCGAGTCTCTCCAATGCAAGTCTATGGGAGCGTGTAAAAAAATCGGATGTCACGGGACGGCACTCACACCATCCTAGTGACATGCGATTTTCTAAATACATTTCTCGCATGTTTCCTAAAACACTGGAAACGAGTGATGTCTCACAATGTCTGTCAATCACTATTCTCTGTCAGTCGGTCTCTCCCTCTCGGTCTCTATTCTCTCTCTGTCGGTCCGTCACTATCTCTGTCCCTCTCTCACAGTCTGTCGGTCATTTTCCCCTCCTCTCTCATACTCACCGTTCCCCGATCTCCGACGCGGCGCTGCACGGCATTCACACTGCGGCGGCGGCTTTTACTATTTTGAAAAAGCCGGCTGCTCATTAAACAATCTCGTATTCCCTGCTTTACTCGCCCACAGGCGCCTATGATTGGTTGCAATAAGACACGCCCCCACACTGAGTGACAGGTGTCTCACTGCACCCAATCACAGCAGCCGGTGGGCGTGTCTATACTGTGCAGTGAAATAAATAATTAAATAATTAAAAAAAACGGTGTACGGTCCCCCCCAATTTTAATACCAGCCAGATAAAGCCATACGGCTGAAGGCTGGTATTCTCAGGATGGGGAGCTCCACGTTATGGGGAGCCCCCCAGCCTAACAATATCAGTCAGCAGCCGCCCAGAATTGCCGCATACATTAGATGCGATAGTTCTGGGACTGTACCCGGCTCTTCCCAATTTGCCCTGGTGCGTTGGCAAATCGGGGTAATAAGGAGTTAATGGCAGCCCATAGCTGCCACTAAATCCTAGATTAATCATGTCAGGCGTCTCCACGAGATACCTTCCATGATTAATCTGTAAGTTACAGTAAATAAACACACACACACACACACACACCTGAAAAATCCTTTATTAGAAATAAAAAACACTAACAAATTCCCTGGTTCACCACTTTAATAGGCCCCAAAAAGTCCTCAATGTCCGGCGTAATCCAGGATGGTCCAGCGTCGCTTCCAGCTCTGCTGCATGGAGGTGACCGGAGCTGCAGAAAACACAGCCGCTCCTGTCAGCTCCACGCAGCAACTGAGGTGAGTATCGCGATCAGCTGAGCTGTCACTGAGGTTACCCTCGGCCACCGCTGGATCCTCCAACAGTGACAGCGGGTAACCTCAGTGACAGCTCAGCTGATCGCGATACTGATCAGCTGAGATTGTTTAATGAGCGGCCGGCTTTTTCAAAATAGTAAAAGCCGCCGCAGCAGTGTGATTGCCGTGCAGCGTCGCGCCGGGGATCGGGGATCGGTGAGTATGTAGGGCTAAAATAAAATTTTTGTGGGAAAAAGTTAAATTTTCATTTTTTACTTCAACTTTGCTTTAGTTTCTGTGAAATACCTGAAGATTTAATATATTTTGTGTTTGTGATTTTGAGCAGCTTGAGAGGTGCAGTTTTTAAAATGGTGTAACTTTTGGGTATTTTCTGTCACCTAGGCCTCTCAAAGTCACTTCAAATGTGCTGTGGACTCTAAAAAAAAATGGTTTTGTAATTTTTGTTGGAAAAATGGGAAATTGCTGAAAAACGTTTAACCCTTCTAACTTCCTAACAAGAAAAAAAAAATTTAAAAAAAGATGCCAATACAAAATTGACATATGGAAAATGTTATTAACTATTTTGTGTGGTATAGCTATCTGGTTTAAGGGCATAAAAATTCATAATATATTTTGACAAATTTCACTATTTTCATAAATAAACGCAGATAATATTGACCAAAATTTACCACTAACATGAAGTAGAACATGGCTTGAAAAAACAGCCTCAGAATCACCGGGATCTGTTGAAGTGTTCCAGAATTATTACCTCATAAAGTGACACTGGTCAGAATTGAAAAATGAGGCTTGGTCTTTAAAGTACAAAGAGGATAGGTCTTTAAGGGGTTAAAGAACCAACAATTTGTAAATATTTACAGATTAGAAGTCATTTAATACCGCAAATCGTTTAAATGGTAAAATATGAATGGATCTTTAGTCTTCACTACACACTATATCATCAGGGGCACTGAAATGTGTAGATATTTAATTTTCAGGACGTATAAAAGAAAGCTAAATTCAGCAATCTGTAACTGTATGTGTAATATAATAGTAATTTAATCTGTTAGAAAATGCTATACAGTTACATAGTTACTTAGGTTGAAAAAAGACCTAGGTCCATTTACTTCAACCTTCCTCCACCAGTTCTACATTTGGTCACTAAGTCATTTATAACCAACAATGTTTTGTGTATTGAGGAAATCATCCAGCCCTTTTATAAAAGCTGTTATAGTATCGGCCATTACTACCTCTTGTGGTAGGGCATTCCACAGTCTGACTGCTCTAACTGTAAAGAACCCTTTCCTATTTTGCTGTCTGAATCGCTTTTCTTCCACTCACAGTGAGTGCCCCCTGGTCCTTAGTATTGTCTTTGGAAGAAATAAGTCATGTGCCAGTCCTTTATATTGACCACACATGTATATATACATATAAATGAGATCTCCTCTGAGACGTCTTTTTTCTAAGCTAAACATATCTAACTTTTTCAACCTCTCATCATATGGGAGGTCTTCCATTCCATGTAGTAGTCTAGTTGCCCACCTTTGAACTGACTCTAACTTCTGAATGTCCTTTTTAAAATGTGGAGCCCAAAACTGGATCCCATATTCCAGATGTGGCCTTACAAGTGATTTATAGAGGGGTAACAATACGTTGGGATCACGGGATCTGATCTCTCTTTTTATACACCTTAAAATCTTGTTTGCTTTGGCAGCTGCTGCTTGACATTGAGTGCTGCTGCTCAGCTTATTTGTAATAAGAATACCCAAGTCCTTCTCCTGTTCTGTAGTCCCGAGTTTACTTCCATTTAATGTATACGCAGCTATAGGATTACTCCGTCCTAGGTGCATTACTTTACATTTATCTACATTAAATCTCATTTGCCAAGTATCTATCTGCCCATTCTGACATCTTATCCAGATCTTTTTATAATATTGTACTATCAATGGCAATTTTTAATATCCTACATAGTTTGGTGTCATCAGCAAAGACTGACACCACTTTACTATCAATCCCATCCACAAGGTCATTAATAAAAAGATTAAAAAGAGTTGGTCCTATCACAGATTCCTGCTGCACCCCACTGCTGACTATGGCCCATTTAGAGAATGTTCCATTTATGACTACTCTTTGTTTCCTATCTTTTAGCCAATTCCTTACCCAGTTGCATATAGTTTCCCCTACCCTAGTCCTTGCTTCTGGAGCTTTAGTATAAGGGTATTAAGTGGTACAGTATCAAATGCCTTTGCAAAGTCCAAATAAATCAAAGTCCAAATAACTATAGGTTTTCTAAAAATCAAGGCTTTTACAAACAATTTTTTTGGAGTTGCACACTACATGTAATCGGGATGATGCTACTCCCAGTGCGAGCCATTCAAACACTCGCACAGGGCAGAGCACCAAGCATACATGGACACAGCTTTGCTCGCACAAGTGAAGTTAGCATGTAAAGCATCTGAACGCCAAACCCGAACCTTGATTTTTTAAGTTGGTGTTCGGTTCGAAAACTGAACCTTAGGTTCGCTTATCATTAGTAGAGTTGAGCGCGGTTCGTGGTTCGTGGTTCTCCAGTTCTAGGTTCGAGTGATTTTTGGGCTGTTCGAGATCGAACTAGAACTCGAGCTTTTTGCTAAAAGCTCGATAGTTCTAGATATGTTCGAGAACGGTTCTAGCAGCAAAAAGCAGGGCTTTTTACAGCTACAGTGTGCAGGAGCCATCGCTGGCAGCCTGCCACAAGCTGGTAACCAAGATAAACATCGGGTATCCAAGCAAAGCGCTTTGGTTAGTAACCCGATGTTTATCTTAGTTACGTGCAGGAAGCCCACACTTTCCCGCTCAGCTCAAGCTCACTCCGCCCCCTCCTGCCTGCGGCATGTACACATACATACACACACACACACACACACACACACACACACATCCCCCCCCCCCGCTCGGCTTACCTGCGGTGATGAAGTCCCGCCATCCCGACCTCAGCGCTGTCACTGTCCTCCATGGCCGCCGCTTGTCACATCACCTCTCGCTTCCGACCCGAGACTGACTAGCGGTGACGTCACGGACCTCTCGCGATACTTGCTGTGAAGGCGCCGGTCATTGACCTCAGTGACAGGGGCTGTCAGTGTGCTGGAGATCAGCGCAGGTAATGTACCTCGCTGACAGCAGCACTTGTCATCCCCTGCAGTGACCTGGGCTGACCCATTGATGTTAGCTCAGGTCACTGCACTGCTCTCCCAGCCAATGGGGAACATCCTGCTCTTCATTGACTGGGACAGTGTGGATCGTCATGGCAACCCCTTGGATTACAGCAGACCTGGATTTGTTTTTCAATCTAATAAATTGGTTAAAGAGGGAATGTTTTGGGGAGTGTTTTTTCAAATAAAAATGTGTTTGTCGTCTATTTTTTTTTATTACTGACTGGCTTGGTGATGTCGGGTATCTGATAGACGCCTGACCTCACCAACACCAGGGCTTGATGCCAGGTGACATTACACATCTGGTATTAACCCCATATATTACCCCGTTTGCCACCGCACCAGGGCGCGGGATGAGCTGGGGCGAAGCACCAGGATTGGCGCATCTAATGGATGCGCCACTTCTGGGGCGGCTGCGGCCTGCTATTTTTAGGCTGGGGAGATTCCAATAACCATGGACCTCCCTAGTCTGAGAATATCAGGCCCCAGCTGTCTGCTTTACCTTGGCTGGTGATCCAATTTTGGGGGACCCCTACGTGTTTTTTTTTTTAATTATTTATTTAATTTAAAATAACAGCGTGGGGTGCCCTCAGTTTTGGATTACCAGCCAAGGTGAGGTTGCCAGCTGTGGTCTGCAGGCTGCAGCCGTCTGCTTTACCCTAGCTGGCTACAAAACTAGGGGGAACCCTACGTCATTTTTTTTTCATTTTTTTGGCTAAATACAAAGCTAAGCACCCCTTAGTGCCACATGAAAGGTACCAAAGGGTGTTCCACTTTTTCTCCATTTTTTTCTCCACTTTTTCTCCACTTTTTCTCCATTTTTTTCTCCACTTTTTCTCCTCTTATGCTCCACTTTTTCTCCACTTTTTCTCCACTTTTTCTCCACTTTTTCTCCTCTTATGCTCCACTTTTTCTCCTCTTATGCTCCACTTTTTCTCCACTTTTTCTCCACTTTTTTCTCCACTTTTTTCTCCACTTTTTCTCCACTTTTTCTCCTCTTATGCTCCACTTTTTCTCCACTTTTTCTCCACTTTTTCTCCACTTTTTTCTCCACTTTTTCTCCACTTTTTCTCCACTTTTTTCTCCACTTTTTCTCCTCTTATGCTCCACTTTTTCTCCACTTTTTTCTCCACTTTTTCTCCACTTTTTCTCCTCTTATGCTCCACTTTTTCTCCACTTTTTCTCCACTTTTTCTCCACTTTTTTCTCCACTTTTTCTCCTCTTATGCTCCACTTTTTCTCCACTTTTTCTCCACTTTTTCTCCACTTTTTCTCCACTTTTTCTCCACTTTTTCTCCTCTTATGCTCCACTTTTTCTCCACTTTTTCTCCACTTTTTCTCCACTTTTTTCTCCACTTTTTCTCCTCTTATGCTCCACTTTTTCTCCACTTTTTCTCCACTTTTTCTCCACTTTTTCTCCACTTTTTTCTCCACTTTTTTCTCCACTTTTTCTCCACTTTTTCTCCTCTTATGCTCCACTTTTTCTCCACTTTTTCTCCACTTTTTCTCCACTTTTTCTCCACTTTTTTCTCCTCTCATGCTCCACTTTTTCTCCACTTTTTCTCCACTTTTTCTCCACTTTTTTCTCCACTTTTTTCTCCACTTTTTTCTCCACTTTTTCTCCACTTTTTCTCCTCTTATGCTCCACTTTTTCTCCACTTTTTCTCCACTTTTTCTCCACTTTTTTCTCCACTTTTTTCTCCACTTTTTGTCCACTTTTTCTCCTCTTATGCTCCACTTTTTCTCCACTTTTTCTCCACTTTTTCTCCGTTCTTTTTCTATGGTCAGTCTACCCATTAGCTCTGCCATGCATACTGTAGCTCTACACCTACTGCACATGTTACTTTATGATTGACATCTCTTTCGTACCAGAGCTGTCTAAGCCTACTCTGACCCCATATTTGTCATTACTATATTGTCCTTGTACTGTATTATGACATTTGTATCATGTGTTTCATTTCTTGCTGTGTTGCAATTTTTTTGCTGCATCCCAATTGTACCTCTACATTGTTCGAGTTTATGTTATTGTTCTCTCACTCTTATGTGATACTGATTATTGTCATTTTTCATGATTATATGCAGATAAGTCCAATCTGACGAAGGCTCAGGCCGAAACGTCATTTGTAACTTGTTTTGGACAAAAACATATATGCTTATGAAAAAAATTTTTTCTTAATACGGACCAATAAAGAGTGATTTTGCATTACTATCCATTGTGACTTACTGACTTAGTCTGGGAGATATAGAGTGCCGAGGTTACTCACTAATTTTATCTATTATTACCTCTGAGCACCTATATACCAGTGAGCAGAGCTTCCTCTACAGTAGTTCTCCTGATTAGGCATGCCCTTACCTCATAAGCAGGGCATTGCAGCTTTGGTAGCAACCATTACGACATGGACTCTGCTGCTGTGGACCCGGGGAGAGTGAGTGCAGATTCATTGCACCCACACTCCTCACATGAAGGGTCCGCACTCCTAGAAAATGGGGGATACGTTCCCTGAGTGTCTCCCCCCCATATTCTAGACGGTCCAGAGTCGTCGTGGGACCCCTTTATTTTTTTTCTTACAATAAATTGGTGAAAGAGGAAATGTTTTGGGGACTGTTTTTTCAAATAAATTTCTTTTGTCGATTTTTTGTTTTTGTTAGTACTGACAGTTTATGATGTTGGGTATCTAATAGACGCCATGACATCACAAACTGCTGGGCTTGATCTCAGGTGACTTTACAGCTAGTATCAACCCAATTTATTACCCCGTTTGCCACTGCACCAGGGCACGGGATGAGCTGGGGTGAAGCGCCAGGATTGGCGCATCTAGTGGATGCGCCACGTCTGGGGTGCCTGCGGCCTGCTATTTTTAGGCTGTGAAGGCCCAATAACTATGGACCTTCCCACCCTGAGAATACCAGACCACAGCTGTCCGCTTTACCTTGGCTGGTGATCCAATTTGGGGGGGACCCTACTTTTATTGTGTAATTATTAATATTTATAAAATAATTATAAAAAAGAGCCTGAGGGGACCTCCACATTGGATCCCCAACCACGGTAAAGCTGCCAGCTGTGGTTTTCAGGCTACAGCCGTCTGCTTTACCCTAGCTGGCTATCAAAAATGGGGGGACCCAACGTAATTTTTTTTTTTTAACTATTTTTTAAATAGAAAAAATTAATGGGCTTCCCTGTATTTTGATTGCCAACCAAGGTAACGGCAGGCAGATGGGGGTGGCAACCCATAGCTGTCTGCTTTATCTGCGCTGAGAATCAAAAATACCGCGGAGCGCTACATCATTTTTTTAAAGATTTATTTTTACAGCACTGTGATGTCCAGCAATCAAAATACAGGGAAGCCCATTTTATTTTTAGTTATTTAAATAAATAATTAAAAAAAATATATATGGGCTCCCGCTGCATTTTTTGTATTGCTAGCTAAGGGTAATCCAAGCAGCTACTGGCTGCTAACCCCCACTGCTTGGTGTTACCTTCACTGGCAATGGAAAATCCAGGGAAGCATTTTTTATTTTTTTTGCCAAAAAACTACAAAAAAAGGACGTGAGCTTCGCCATATTTTTGTATGCTAGCCAGGTATAGCAGGCAGGTGCTGGAAGAGTTGGATACAGCGCCAGAAGATGGCGCTTCTATGAAAGTGCCATTTTCTGAGCCGGCTGCAGACTGCAATTCGCAGCAGTGGGGCCCAGAAAGCTCAGGCCAACCGGTGGTGCGGATTCCAATCCCCAGCTGCCTAGTTGCACCTGGCTGGACACAAAAATGGGGCAAAGCCTACGTCATTTGTTTTCTAATTATTTCATGAAATTCATGAAATAATATAAAAAGGGCTTCCCTTTATTTTTGGTTCCCAGCCGGGTACAAATAGGCAACTGGGGGTTGGGGGCAGCCGTACCTGCCTGCTGTACCTGGCTAGCATACAAAAATATGGCGAAGCCCACATAATTTTTTCAGGGGGCAAAAAACTTCTGCATACAGTCCTGGATGGAGTATGCTGAGCCTTGTAGTTCTGCAGCTGCTGTCTGTCTGTATGGAGAAGAGCAGACAGCAGCTGCAGAACTACAAGGCTCAGCATACTCCATCCAGGACTGTATGCAGAAGTTTTTTGCCCACCAAAAAAATGACGTGGGCTTCGCCATATTTTTGTATGCTAGCCAGGTACAGCAGGCAGCCACGGGCTGCCTCCAACCCCCAGTTGCCTATTTGTACCCGGCTGGGAACCAAAAATATAGGGAAGCCCGTTTTTTTTTAATTATTTCACTTATTTCATGAAATAATTAAAAAACAAATGACGTGGGCTTCGCCCTATTTTTGTGTCCAGCCGGGTACAACTAGGCAGCTGGGGATTGGAATCCGCAGCACAGGTTAGCCCGAGGTTTGTGGGCGCCTCTGCTGCGGATTTCAGTCCGCAGCCGTCCCAGAAAATGGCGCTCTCATAGAAGCGCCATCATCTGGCGCTGTATCCAACTCTTCCAACAGCCCTGGAGCCGGGTGGCTTGTTGGGTAATCATGAGTTAATACTGGCTTTGTTTTACCAGCCAGTATTAAGCCAGAGATTCTTAATGTCAGGCACGTTTGACCCGGCCATTAAGAATCTCCAATAAAGGGTTAAAAAAAAGACACCACACAGAGAAAAAATACTTTAATAGAAATAAATACACAGACACATTAGAGACTCCATCTTTATTACCCCCTGTCAGCCCTCCACGACCCTGCTCTTCTGTCTGCTTTCTTTCTAGTGTAGTAGTAGTGACGATTGTAGTGAGGGGCATAACTTGGGGCTGGGGAACCTCCATCCTCACTACAATGCTCACTACAATCGTGCAGCCTTCACTCTGTGAGTGATCAGTGCTGGCTGCTAGCGGTAACGCTGACAGACGCGTTACCATAGCAACGGTGCTCTCGGAGCCGCGGTTAGCGGTGACGTCACCGCTAACTGCGTTGCTATGGCAACGGTGATCTCCGTTAATGACCGGCTGTGTCAGCCGGTCCCTAACGGAACGGGGAGTCGACCGTGTGCTAGAGCATGTCGCCGGTACACGGCGATACACATATGTGCACCGTGTACCGGAGAGATGCACTCGCAGGTCCTACATGACGTGTCATAGTCATGTGACCAGTCTGTAGCCAATGAGATAATAGCCACGTGACTGGTCACATGGCTATTTTGACGTCACGATAGGTCCTGCTTCTCTGCTGGCAGTGCAGGTCACCGGGAGGATTCAGCGATCATCGGATGGAATAGCGGCAGGAGACAGAGTGCAGAAGGGATCGCGAGGACCGGTAAGTGTTATGGCAATGTTTATTAACTGTTTGTGTACATTTATCATGCATTTTTATGTGTTTGTGATTGCCTCCCATTATAGCCTATACGTTCGAGTTCGGTTCGTCGAACGTTCGACGAACCGAACTCGAACGGGACCCCCGTTCGGCGAACCGACCTCGAGCCGAACCGCGACCGGTTCGCTCATCTCTAATCATTAGTAATAATAGTTAATTTCTTACTGTATGATATAAAAATTCAGAGAAAAGTAAGAGGAGCGACAATCACCACTGGCGATTTTAGTAAAAAAAATATAATTTTAGTAAAATAAAATGCATTTTATTTTGGTCACAGGATTGCAGATAGATAACAGTAAATGTATAATATGTAGAATGATTAGCTCACTAGAAAGGCTTGATTTCCCTCCAGTGGGTTCTCATACTTCAGTCCCAATTATTCCCTTGATCACTTTGAGATCAGCAAACAATGCCCATGGCACTACATCACTGGAGAATGAATAAGTCTATCCACCATATAACCTGATACTTTATTATACGCATAGAAAATAAAGGCAAGTGTTGGCGGGAGCACAGATAGAGTGTATGCTTTAAGTCTCACTAAGTGACCTACAGATCTATATCATGTACGTCACACGTCTGGATGAACAAACAGCTTCATAAATGTGCACTAACATGACTTACTGGAATCTGAAACATCCCTGTGTATAGTGGCAGGCTGCACTCTCACAAAAGATGAAATCTCAGCCCTTTTCCGTGGGGACCGGTCAGGTGACAACTGTCTGCTGCCCCCTGTCAACACAGCTTCAAGACTTTGAAATTTCTTAACTAAGCTGACAGACAGCAGAGAGGATGAATCACGGATTTGAGATCACACAGATGCAAGATATTAGGAGAAATTAAACATGATCAAAACTAAATTGCTATGACAGGGCACAAAACAATGAAATACTTGTCTCTACACAACACTATAAAACCATCCGAAAACCATACTATTTACAAACATGCTTTTTGCACCAAGATGATAAAAATGGTAAGATGTGATAAGAAATGTGTATTGGTCAGATTTCAGATTAATTAACGTTCTGTATGGACAATTTGCTTATGTCAGCCTCTCTAAAATCAGCTCTTTATTCAGACGCGGTCGGCCGTATACGCTCAGAGGTTGGACCCAGCACATATATTTAAAAAAGACTTCAGTCTAAAACTAATTATAATGAAGTGGTAGTGTCAGCTTTCTTTTAAAGTCATAAAGCCTTTGGCCAATCTAAGACGTGAATTCTTGATGAAAGAGCAAAATGAATAATCTCTGCGCTGCTTGACCATTAGAGGTGATTACTAATTTGCTGCAGTAGCTGCTAAAAAGGTATTAGACTGATGCATTTTATGAGGAAGGATAATTGATAGCATATTTTGTCTAATTTTTACTTACCTGGACTATCTGTGTCCTCCAATCCACTCTTCTCAGTGAGGGATTCGGGGTCTTGGAAGTTTACTACCTTTTCATTTTTTGCTGAGACATCAGGGACTACAAATAAAAAAGAGGCAATGTTACGTCTGAAAATAATTATATATATCAATATAATAAAAAAGCAGTATAATAATAAGTGGCTAAATGGTCTATATAAGTGTAATTTATTTTACACTTAAACTAAACCTCTATTAAAACAAAACTGCGTTGTTGCGTGTTTGTCAGACAGATAGAAGTTCCTATAGAACTGGAGGAAGGTTGCTAAGGTTAGCTAGTTCCAACTATTAATGTGGAGTGTGAACCTGCAAACATGGGAAACATGACAAACCTAAAGCCTGCCGTACACGTTAGGTGGCTGTCACTCATCTCTCCCATACACAGGATTGGCGGAGAACCCCTGTGTTCCCTTTGAGAGATCTGCAGTCAGGTATGTCTGAAGGACGCTTATCTCCAGGACAACAATAGGATTGGCAGTCTGAAATCGGACATGCCACATCCTTTATTCACGCGAAAATCATGTGTGACTCAGCCAACAATGGTCTCATGTGTATAGGGAACTTTAGGGTCCTTTCAAAATTCTATTATGACAGAACACATACATATTTGCATAAATAGGATTTTATTTTACAAGAATCTGCTACTTACAGTTTTACAGCCCATAGAGGTAGTGATCTTGGGTATAGCCTCTACAAGTGATAGGACCACACAGACATGCCCAAATTAACATGGATTTTATTTACAGAGAAGCGCCACAAATGTAATATCCCTTATTATGGCTCTTGTGTCTCTCCAAACCCCAGAGCATAGAAAGGGAATATGTAAAAAATAAAAAAAATCCTTAACCACTTTACTACTCACCTCTTCTGCACCGCCAGTCATCACCATCATCCATTCAGTCCTCGTCCCATCTCCTGATTCACACTGCAAGCTTTGAAATCCTTGGGCCTTTACAAAGTGTATAGTAAATTATCCAGCTCACCCGCATTTAATTTCCTTGCAGTTCAGAGCCTGGACACAAGTGTAATGCGTATAAGTAGAAGATCCAACTTCATGAATGAATATGGACATCACGCACCTGATATGTGTTTTAACCAAGCCTCTATCATGATATTTTAATCCTTGTCTGGCATTTTTATATATCCACAAATATACGGTAGATACTTGCACTTTCAAGGAGCTGGATTTTCTACCTCCCATATTGAGCTGGGACTTTTGACTCTGATAAAGCCTGGAAAGTACTGTAGTCAAGACGTCACGACATGCGCCATCAGCTTGCGTGCATGTGCAAAACCCTCCTGGCCTTCATCAGAGGTGGAAGTCCTGGCTCAGTGAGAGAAGCCCAAGGATTTCAGTGCTTCTGGCATGGATCAGAAGATATTAGAAGTACAGAACAGCAGAGGGGCCAGAGGGGTGAGCGGTAAGGTGAGCATGTTTTTTTTTTAGATTTTTTTTAAACTTTTTAATCTTTTGATGGACTGTATTGTTCTGAAAAATGGAAGCCAGTGATCACCATTTTGCTGAATTTGTAGATACAAATGACAAAACAAATCTGCATTTTTGTTGAATACAGATTTTATAAACTTCAAGTTGAATTCAGTTTTACGTGAATATATTTGCTCATCTCTACTCCTGACATATGCTCATGAACAAAACAGCAGAGTGCAAAGATCACAATTAATATTTCAGTTTAAAAAATAACTTAGAAATTGTGATTGCTATTTACTTTTCCAATCCCGTTCACTATAATTTTTGTTAAAGGGGTATTCCCCGCTTACACAGATAAAGCATATTTTCAGAATGCTCACATGCAAGAAATGTATTTTTTGTCCTGATCCCCAAATGTCAAGCTCGCTATCCTCAATAATTTTTGCAGGTTGAAAGGACTTATCACCCTCTTGAAACAGGCTCCTGCCAAGCCCAATTCCTGGAGGCTTTATCTCACAGTTTAGTCATAAAAGAGGAGTCTGTCTAATTAATTAAATAATGGTAGGGTATAGTCTCACTTGATGTTTGCTGGCGATCCAATGACAAAGACCTAGAGATTGGAAGGGCCGCAAGACATCACTGTTTTCTTCACAGCTGTTCCCTGGACAGTGGTGTTTTCAACCACCAAGGTGTGAGCATCATACAATCAACCCCAGAATGCCCCTGTGCAGATGAAAAGGTGTAAAATGCAGCACTGTGGCTCAGTGGTTAGCACTGTTCCATGGGTTCCAATCCCATAATGGAAAACATCTATTTTAATACCTCATATTTGTGTGAGTTTTCTACAAATACTGTGGTTTCCTCCCACGTTCATAAGTCATTGATAAGGAAATTAAATTGTAAACCCCAATGAGGACAGTGGGGATGATAATATCTGTAATGTTCTATGGACTATGTTGGCACTAAAATGATCGCTTTATTATTATGATTAGGGGGTCCCAGAGTTTGGTCCGTCACCAGCTATTAAAGAGAACCAACCATTAGGATTTTCACATATAAAATAAAGCCAGTGCTATACTGGTGCTAGTGTGACGCCCTGGCAAAACCAGGTTGTCACAGAGACTGCACAAATCTTCAAGGTGCAGGACTCCATCCTCCTTGGCATACCAACCAAACCCACACCCAGGTACACAACACCAGCCAGCAAAGCCTAGTCACCCCCCATGACAATAGGGACACACCAGTAGGCGGGGCCAAGTGGATGGTGACACCCACCTAGGGGTCCTGAGGTGTTCTGGGACGGAACAAGACAATAAAGCTTAGGAGGAGGAAGTGAGAGGAGTGAAGTACCAGGGTAGTCAGGGGTTGGAGCCTCTGGACTACTGGACTACTGACTAGGTGGCAGTCGGCAAACAGGGCCACAGGCAACAGAGATCCGGTCGCGGGAGACCTTATGTGGACCAGGGCAGGGTTGTAGCCCACCGATGCTGACAGTGGGAATCCGGTCCAGAGGCCGTGCACAGTCGGGGTGTCTGGACCCTAGGGCGAGGACTGCTTCAAGCCCCTTATCAATTTGCCAGCTGGGGACAAGATTCCACGTCTTGTCCCACCAGCAAGCCCAGAGAGCAAGACGGAAGCCCAATGAGGGGGATAGGGCTCCGCAAGTGCCTGCTAAGATCCCACGGGTCAGTTCTCGTGAGCCACAGCTCCCAACATATAGAATCACCGGGAGTGGACTTCCCCTTTTCAAGCGGAGTAGTCAAACTGAAGACACAAACACTAAGTGCAGGAGGAAGGGACCCCTGTTTGCTGTACCAGGGTGTGGGACCCAAATACATCCGCCGGAAGTCACCGGTCACTGGCAATTTGGTTTACCATTGGACTGTGTGAATTTCTCTGGAACTGTGAGTACACCATTACCATCTGGTCCAGCCCTGTAGAACACGCTCCGCAGCATTCTTTCCCGTATACCTGGGCCCCGGGACAACACCTGCCCTGCTCCATCAGCCCTGGGTGTCCCATACCATGGCAGCGGCGGTGTCACCATCCATCACCGCAACCCACGGGTGGCGTCACTGACAAACTCTTCCCCTGTAAATACCCCCTTTTTATTGTTGTGGGCAACGAGCCCCTGCACGAGCCCTGGATCCGGCTGCCACTTGAGCCCCAGCCACGATCCCGGATCCTAGTGCCTCTCGGGTAGGCTTCTCTGACGTGGTCAGTCACCCCCTGCCCGCGACAACTTCGATGCTTAATCTAAGCATACGTTTTGTTCTGAGATTGAATGTGTTATTTCATAAATATGTGGAAGTAAAGTTTCAGCAATGCACTACTATTTGATTGACAGGTGCAACAAGAAGGAAATATGTGGGTTGGGTTTTGTTATCTATTCCTACCCCTGTCTGTCTCCCTGGCCTTGGTAGATGCCAGACTGTATGGCTCGCATTTCAAACACATCCCTATCACATGACAGAATAACTTGTACCTGGAAGGAGCCCATACAGTCTAGCATCTACCAAGGCCAGGCAGGAAGACAGGGGTGGAAATAGATAACAAAACCCAACCCACATACTCCCTTCCTGTTGCACCTATCGATCAAATAGCAGTGCATTTCTGTAACTTTACTTGCACATATTTCTGAAATAACACATCCAATCTCTGAACACAAGCTATGGTTACATTCAGCATCCTAGCACCAGTATAGTACTGACTTTACTTTATATATGGAAATCCTGATGGTTGGTTCCCTTTTAGTGAACATATCACTTTTTGAAATCGAAATAATCCCTTAAAGAATGTACTGTTAATATCTTGGTGCCGTATACCAGAGGTCCCTTTCAAAGGTCGTATGGAGTGTATGCTTTGATTTAATAAAGTCGCTTTGTTGTTCCATATGAAGACATTGCTACAGTATATACCTGTATATGTATCTATTTATATCTAGAGATTACAAAAATACACATACTCTGAAGAAATAGAACAATACATTACTTATTAAACATGATGTTCCTCTGAGATTTTTAAACACAAAGAGAAAAAAAAAGCTGAATTCTTCTTAAATAATGGGATTTCAGTTTTCAACATAGTCAAGATTCATTGCCCAAAGGGGGCAAAACAATCATGTTACTTCCAACCTGATCTGACATTTAAATGTATAGCTGAATAATTAAGTTGAAGTTTCATTTAAACCAAAACCCATAAAACATTATTCAGCCTGAAAATGCATTGTAAAGTGACATGGTAGCCACTTCCATTACCCAAAGGGAGTTACTCCAATATGACACACACAGTATTTGTTGTACCGTATAAGATACCAAGATGAGCAAATATTTTTTCTCCCATAAGGAATATGACAGGTTTCACTTGACAATTCCAATGTTTAACATACATTTCTACTTATACTCTATTGTACTCAAATTAAGAATCAAGGAATTATCCAGGACTTTTATATTGATGGCCTATCGTTAGGACAAGTCATCAGTATCTGATCAATGGAGGTAGGACATCCAGCATCTCTGCAGAACAGGTGTTCCCAGTTCCAGTGGTGGTTGGATGTGCTCAGTTGTGGAGCAGCAAAGCACAACTCCATCAACTGTATGGTGTGCATAGGTGGGTACTGCACATCTACTGCCTATTCAAATCAATTGGGGGCAGATGTGCAGTATCTGTCCATGGGTACTATGCAAATGATGGAGTTGTGCAGCTCTGCAACTGAGGATATCCAATTGACACCAACAACATGGAAAGCTGATTTGTAGGGGTGCCGGATATAACAACCAAACTGGTCAGATACTGATGACTTATCCTAAGGATAGGCCATCAATATAAAACTCCCGGACAACCCTTTTAAAATTAGCCTGGCAATTGGTGCAGCATTAGATGATTATAGTGTCTCGCTTTAGAGGCTAAATTGCCCATGGCCCACTTCCATGTTGTAGTTACAGATATTTACAGTATTTACTCTATTAACCCCTTCACGACCAAGGATGTAACTGAACGTCCTAAATCATGAAGGGGTGATCACCACTGGCTGCTTTGTTGAACCGGTGGTGATCCCCGCGCATGTCTGCTGATTTTTACAGTAAACATGTATGCCTCGCAACCGCAGGTGGATCCGTAATCCACTCACGCCTGTTAATCCCCTAAATTGCGCTGTAAAAATGTGACAGCGCAAATGAAAGGCCTGCATTGGGGAACGTGCCTTTCCCCACCGCCATCAGAGATCATGGGAGCACAGTGTCCTGTGATGACTCTTGTCGCTATCATGACATAGTTACTGTTACAGCTGGCAGAGCAGCAGCTGTAACAAGAATGGAGCATTTCTCCTGATCAGAGCTATGCTGCTCTGATCAGGAGAAATGAATGAACGATCAGACTGCTAATCCTTATAGTCCCCGGGGGAGATTAGTAAAATAAAGTTTTAAAATTTTTTAAAAAACTAAAAAACCTAAACGTTCAAATCACTCCCCATTCACCCCATTGAAAATGAAAGGGTTAAAAAAAAAATACACACATTTGGTATTGCCGCATTCAGAAATGCATTTCATTTTTAATGCGTTTTTGCCGCAGTGCATTTTTCATGCATTTTTTGGGACAAAAACACTACATCTTTGTGGTAAAAAAGATGCCGCTTGTGAACATACCCTAACTGGAGAGACAAAACAGTGAATGGGAAGTAATGGCCTCTCCGCCAGAAGTGAAAACAATCATAATTTTTTTCAGGTTTGCTAATCGCTAAATCTTTAGACCTTTTTTTAAGGCCTTCAAAAATGATATCTTATTTTCTGGAGATAAACGGTGGCGCTGTTCTGAATGAGAAAAAGTTTTGGCTTGTTGTCATCAAGCGTTTTGAAAAAATTATCCCTATTGAACTTTATGTCTGCATGGCTCGAAGAGGGTCTTCTTGTCAGTCTTGCAGACAGTAGGCGTTTGATCAGTGAAAGCTTTGCAGAGCAGTTCAGTAACAGAGCATATTCTGGTAGCAAATCAATTTGGACTCTTTCGGAAACTGGAAAAACTGTCCCCAATTGCAATTTGCTTTTATTGCAACCTTCTAAAAGTGTGGCTTTTCAATAGTTATCACTTTTCTTCATGTTAACAATATGCCTGTCCACCATAAGCATTGCAGCATTCAGCTAGACACGCCTGCCAGCATGAATGAGGTCCCAGATGTTTAATTATTGAAACCCAACTCCTTGGACAACCCCTTCTCAATCCCTATGATTCCCCCAACAAAATAATAACATTAAGGCCAGAGTCACACTTGCGTGCAACTTGCGCGAGTCTCGCATCACCCGGCACAGCCGCAGTTTCTCTCGGACAGGAGTGTCTGAGTTGCATAGAGATACATGCAACTGACCCGCTCCTGTCAGGAGAGTGCGCAGCTGGGCCGGGTTATGCGATATGAGACTCACATGAGATATGCGTGAGGCACGCGAAAGTGTGACTCTGGCCTTATAATTACCTTTGATACCAGTGCTTTCCCAGTAATGTTGCCTCTGTAGCACCCCTGCGGTACCAGATGCCACAAATGTAACCCATGGAAACCCAAACCCCGGAATACCCATGCCAGCAAGTATACCAGCACTTTCAGGCCACATACACAACCCTAACACCAAACTGGGAGACTGCCTAGTAACAGGTAAAAAGGGAAGGGAACTGATTGGATAGTAGCCACCCAACCTGTAGAGAGAGACCTAGCGAGGGGGAGGGGCAAGTGGTCAGTTGGGAAGTTGGCGGGAGGGAGTGTGCAGTTAGTAGAGAAGAGTGAAGTAGAGAAGAAGTGAAGGAGAGAGGAGGAAGCAAGGAGAAGTGAAGGAGTAGAAAGAGGGAAGTACAGAAGCAGACCTGAATAAACAACAGGGAGCTGTGAAAGGAGTGAGATCTGTGGAGTACAGAACCAGGACTCCAGGCACCGTGGGTTACCTGTGGAAGCAGCAGACTCCAGGAACCACGGGAGGCATGTGGAAGTCCAGAACCAAGGCTCACAGGACTCAGCACAAGGCGGGGTGCAGACCCTAGGACAGTGGGACACTTTATGGTCATCTGTTAACTCTGCCGGGCAAGAAGATCTCCAGGGTCAATCGCCAACCTAAAAAGCCTGAAGCGCAAGCAGCAAAGAGGGGACCGGGGACTGAACCCCTTAAATAGTCCAGGCTGCATGCATTAGGGCCCATATTAAGAAATAACGTTTGATACACCATGCTAAATTTGAACTGGGCGCAAAAACCCTAAAAAAACCTTCACTTTATAAAGAGAAGGGCGGCACACCAGCGACAGTTAAAGGGGAATAAATGTAAATCAGAAACTGCTATGTGAATACTGACATGAAAAATACAATAGTGAAATGTAAAAATTAAAATATGACAATGGTATCTCCATAACTGCTATGAACTTTAAGAATAAAGAGAAATTTAGCTATTGAATTGATCAATACAACAAAGCCCCAACACCTCGTCACGGTATTCTCTTACATTGGGGTCCCTAGTTAATGTGTGTCCTCTCTTGCAGTTAAAAAAAAACCTACCATGTATGGGAAGCTGAGACCCAGGCTATATATGTATAATATGGACCGGCAATAGGTGTGGATAGGGTTAGGTTCACAAACAAAAGACTACAAACATATTAAGAAATAATGTCTGCAACACCATTCTAAGTCTGAACTGGGTGCAAAAACCCTAAAAAGAGGAGACCGAGGAATGAACCCCTTAAACAGTCCAGGCTGCCTGCATTAGGGCCCAGACTGAAGAGATGGGCCTTCCAAGTAGCTCTAGGCCACGAGAGTTCAACCACAACGAGTGTGCACGGAATACAGCCATCCCAGGTCCAGCTGGCATGGAGAATAAAGAGGAGCGGGTACACCTGGAATCGACACCCGTCGTTCAAGTACCAAAGTAAAGAAGGCAAGTTAAAACTGCAATACTGGTGTGTTTTCTTGACGGCGTGCACTCACACAGACTGTTCCCCACTACAATCCCCATCATTTACTGTTGGGGCCTGTCACTGCTTGCGGAGGGCTCCAAACATCCAGGCTGCACCACTCCATCAGCCCCAGCAGAAACCTGCAGCGCTGCCCCTGTAACCTGGCCGCACACTGCAACTGACGTAGTCAAAAAACTCTTTTATTATTTTCTTTTATTTTCCCCCTTTCTTTCCTGAAGAATGGCACCCCAAGGGCCACGGTACTGGGCCATGACCACGACTGACCCCACTGCGCACCGCAAGCCTGGGACCGAGTACCCCACAGCACTGGAGCAACACACTTCTCATGGGGATTGTATAACATTATGTCAAGCAATGTGCAAGTTTCACCTCCCTTTTGGAAAAATCAAGACATCTGGAGGAAACATGAGCTGCGGCTGCTCTTTCACTTCCTCCAGATTTCAATTACATCTGAAGGAGGGGACACTGGAAAAGCATTAGGCTTGAGAAGTGGTGGTCCGAGTAGTGGTTCTACTTTAGGTTTGAGGATCATGTAGTTTTTTTTTTCTTAAAAATAACATACCATAGCAAAAAGTCCATGTACCTTTACCTAATGAAGAATGGGTCCAAGAAATAAAGGTAGATTTGTGTCCCAATAGCAAGCATGTGTAACTGAAGCATGTGTGCGCTCTATTGATTTAGCAGACTCAAACAATAATACAATAATATAGGAGATATCTCTTCCACAAAAATGGCAGATCTCAAAACAAAGGAATCCCACTTTTATAAACATGCTATATGTGGCCAGTCAATGTGAGGCGTTACATCCAAGGATGCCTGCAACAAAATCCGTTACACATGTGGACATTACATATTTTTTTAGTTGTGAAATCCAGAGGTGGATTTACTGTGGAAACGTCCACTGAGATCTAATCCTACCACAGATTTCTCTTGACGTCAGTACTCAGATTTTGGTGTACAACTTAGAAATATATAAGTAGAGATGAGCGAACCGGTCCCGGTTCGGCTCGAGGCCGGTTCGCCGAACGGGGGTCCCGTTCGAGTTCGGTTCGTCGAACGTTCGACGAACCGAACTCGAACGTATAGGCTATAATGGGAGGCAATCACAAACACATAAAAATGCATTATAAATGTACACAAACAGTTAATAAACATTGCCATAACACTTACCGGTCCTCGCGATCCCTTCTGCACTCTGTCTCCTGCCGCTATTCCATCCGATGATCGCTGAATCCTCCCGGTGACCTGCACTGCCAGCAGAGAAGCAGGACCTATCGTGACGTCAAAATAGCCATGTGACCAGTCACGTGGCTATTATCTCATTGGCTACAGACTGGTCACATGACTATGACACGTCATGTAGGACCTGCGAGTGCATCTCTCCGGTACACGGTGCACATATGTGTATCGCCGTGTACCGGCGACATGCTCTAGCACACGGTCGACTCCCCGTTCCGTTAGGGACCGGCTGACACAGCCGGTCATTAACGGAGATCACCGTTGCCATAGCAACGCAGTTAGCGGTGACGTCACCGCTAACCGCGGCTCCGGGAGCACCGTTGCTATGGTAACGCGTCTGTCAGCGTTACCGCTAGCAGCCAGCAGTGATCACTCACGGAGTGAAGGCTGCACGCTGCTTCCCGATTGTAGTGAGCATTGTAGTTAGGATGGAGGTTCCCCAGCCCCAAGTGATGCCCCTCACTACAATCGTCACTACTACTACACTAGAAAGAAAGAAGACAGAAGAGCAGGATCGTGGAGGGCTGACAGGGGTAATAAAGATGGAGTCTCTAATGTGTCTGTGTATTTATTTCTATTAAAGTATTTTTTCTCTGTGTGGTGTCTTTTTTTAACCCTTTATTGGAGATTCTTAATGGCCGGGTCAAACGTGCCTGACATTAAGAATCTCTGGCTTAATACTGGCTGGTAAAACAAAGCCAGTATTAACTCATGATTACCCAACAAGCCACCCGGCTCCAGGGCTGTTGGAAGAGTTGGATACAGTGCCAGATGATGGCGCTTCTATGAGAGCGCCATTTTCTGGGACGGCTGCGGACTGAAATCCGCAGCAGAGGCGCCCACAAACCTCGGGCTAACCTGTGCTGCGGATTCCAATCCCCAGCTGCCTAGTTGTACCCGGCTGGACACAAAAATAGGGCGAAGCCCACGTCATTTGTTTTTTAATTATTTCATGAAATAAGTGAAATAATTAAAAAAAACGGGCTTCCCTATATTTTTGGTTCCCAGCCGGGTACAAATAGGCAACTGGGGGTTGGAGGCAGCCCGTGGCTGCCAGCTGTACCTGGCTAGCATACAAAAATATGGCGAAGCCCACGTCATTTTTTTGGTGGGCAAAAAACTTCTGCATACAGTCCTGGATGGAGTATGCTGAGCCTTGTAGTTCTGCAGCTGCTGTCTGCTCTTCTCCATACAGACAGACAGCAGCTGCAGAACTACAAGGCTCAGCATACTCCATCCAGGACTGTATGCAGAAGTTTTTTGCCCCCTGAAAAAATTATGTGGCTTCGCCATATTTTTGTATGCTAGCCAGGTACAGCAGGCAGGTACGGCTGGCCCCAACCCCCAGTTGCCTATTTGTACCCGGCTGGGAACCAAAAATAAAGGGAAGCCCTTTTTTTATTATTTCATGAATTTCATGAAATAATTAGAAAACAAATGACGTAGGCTTTGCCCCATTTTTGTGTCCAGCCAGGTACAACTAGGCAGCTGGGATTGGAATCCGCACCACCGGTTGGCCTGAGCTTTCTGGGCCCCACTGCTGCGAATTGCAGTCTGCAGCCACCTCAGAAAATGGCATTTTCATAGAAGCGCCATCTTCTGGCGCTGTATCCAACTCTTCCAGCACCTGCCTGCTATACCTGGCTAGCATACAAAAATATGGCGAAGCTCACGTCCTTTTTTTGTAGCTTTTTGGCAAAAAAAAAAAAAAATGCTTCCCTGGATTTTCCATTGCCAGTGAAGGTAACACCAAGCAGTGGGGGTTAGCAGCCAGTAGCTGCTTGGATTACCCTTAGCTAGCAATACAAAAAATGCAGTGGGAGCTAACATATATTTTTTTTAATTATTTATTTAAATAACTAAAAATAAAATGGGCTTCCCTGTATTTTGATTGCTGGACATCACAGTGCTGTAAAAATAAATCTTTAAAAAAATGACGTAGCGCTCCGCGGTATTTTTGATTCTCAGCGCAGATAAAGCAGACAGCTATGGGTTGCCACCCCCATCTGCCTGCCGTTACCTTGGTTGGCAATCAAAATACAGGGAAGCCCATTAATTTTTTCTATTTAAAAAATAGTTAAAAAAAAAAAATTACGTTGGGTCCCCCCATTTTTGATAGCCAGCTAGGGTAAAGCAGACGGCTGTAGCCTGAAAACCACAGCTGGCAGCTTTACCGTGGTTGGGGATCCAATGTGGAGGTCCCCTCAGGCTCTTTTTTATAATTATTTTATAAATATTAATAATTACACAATAAAAGTAGGGGACCCCCCAAATTGGATCACCAGCCAAGGTAAAGCGGACAGCTGTGGTCTGGTATTCTCAGGGTGGGAAGGTCCATAGTTATTGGGCCTTCACAGCCTAAAAATAGCAGGCCGCAGGCACCCCAGACGTGGCGCATCCACTAGATGCGCCAATCCTGGCGCTTCACCCCAGCTCATCCCGTGCCCTGGTGCAGTGGCAAACGGGGTAATAAATCGGGTTGATACTAGCTGTAAAGTCACCTGAGATCAAGCCCAGCAGTTTGTGATGTCATGGCGTCTATTAGATACCCAACATCATAAACTGTCAGTACTAACAAAAACAAAAAATCGACAAAAGAAATTTATTTGAAAAAACAGTCCCCAAAACATTTCCTCTTTCACCAATTTATTGTAAGAAAAAAAATAAAGGGGTCCCACGACGACTCTGGACCGTCTAGAATATGGGGGGGAGACACTCAGGGAACGTATCCCCCATTTTCTAGGAGTGCGGACCCTTCATGTGAGGAGTGTGGGTGCAATGAATCTGCACTCACTCTCCCCGGGTCCACAGCAGCAGAGTCCATGTCGTAATGGTTGCTACCAAAGCTGCAATGCCCTGCTCATGAGGTAAGGGCATGCCTAATCAGGAGAACTACTGTAGAGGAAGCTCTGCTCACTGGTATATAGGTGCTCAGAGGTAATAATAGATAAAATTAGTGAGTAACCTCGGCACTCTATATCTCCCAGACTAAGTCAGTAAGTCACAACGGATAGTAATGCAAAATCACTCTTTATTGGTCCGTATTAAGAAAATTTTTTTTTCATAAGCATATATGTTTTTGTCCAAAACAAGTTACAAATGACGTTTCGGCCTGAGCCTTCGTCAGATTGGACTTATCTGCATGTAATCATGAAAAATGACAATAATCAGTATCACATAAGAGTGAGAGAACAATAACATAAACTCGAACAATGTAGAGGTACAATTGGGATGCAGCAAAAAAATTGCAACACAGCAAGAAATGAAACACATGATACAAATGTCATAATACAGTACAAGGACAATATAGTAATGACAAATATGGGGTCAGAGTAGACTTAGACAGCTCTGGTACGAAAGAGATGTCAATCATAAAGTAACATGTGCAGTAGGTGTAGAGCTACACTATGCATGGCAGAGCTAATGGGTAGACCGACCATAGAAAAAGTAGAGAAAAAGTGGAGAAAAAGTGGAGAATAAGTGGAACATAAGAGGAGAAAAAGTGGAGAAAAAGTGGAGAAAAAAGTGGAGAAAAAGTGGAGAAAAAATGGAGAAAAAGTGGAGAAAAAGTGGAGAAAAAGTGGAGATTAAGAGGAGAAAAAGTGGAGAAAAAAGTGGAGAAAAAGTGGAGCATAAGTGGAGAAAAAGTGGAGAAAAAGTGGAGAAAAAGTGGAGCATAAGAGGAGAAAAAGTGGAGAAAAAAGTGGAGAAAAAGTGGAGAAAAAGTGGAGCATAAGAGGAGAAAAAGTGGAGAAAAAGTGGAGAAAAAGTGGAGCATAAGAGGAGAAAAAGTGGAGAAAAAGTGGAGAAAAAGTGGAGCATAAGAGGAGAAAAAGTGGAGAAAAAGTGGAGAAAAAGTGGAGCATAAGAGGAGAAAAAGTGGAGAAAAAGTGGAGAAAAAAGTGGAGAAAAAGTGGAGAAAAAGTGGAGAAAAAGTGGAGAAAAAGTGGAGAAAAAGTGGAGATTAAGAGGAGAAAAAGTGGAGAAAAAGTGGAGAAAAAGTGGAGCATAAGAGGAGAAAAAGTGGAGAAAAAAGTGGAGAAAAAGTGGAGAAAAAGTGGAGAAAAAGTGGAGATTAAGAGGAGAAAAAGTGGAGCATAAGAGGAGAAAAAGTGGAGAAAAAAGTGGAGAAAAAGTGGAGAAAGTGGAGAAAAAAATGGAGAAAAAGTGGAGAAAAAGTGGAGAAAAAGTGGAGAATAAGAGGAGAAAAAGTGGAGAAAAAGTGGAGAAAAAGTGGAGAATAAGAGGAGAAAAAGTGGAGAATAAGTGGAGAAAAAAATGGAGAAAAAGTGGAGAAAAAGTGGAGAAAAAGTGGAGCATAAGAGGAGAAAAAGTGGAGAAAAAGTGGAGAAAAAGTGGAGAAAAAGTGGAGCATAAGAGGAGAAAAAGTGGAGAAAAAAGTGGAGAAAAAGTGGAGAAAAAGTGGAGCATAAGAGGAGAAAAAGTGGAGAAAAAGTGGAGAAAAAGTGGAGCATAAGAGGAGAAAAAGTGGAGAAAAAGTGGAGAAAAAGTGGAGAAAAAGTGGAGATTAAGAGGAGAAAAAGTGGAGAAAAAGTGGAGAAAAAGTGGAGCATAAGAGGAGAAAAAGTGGAGAAAAAGTGGAGAAAAAAGTGGAGAAAAAGTGGAGAAAAAGTGGAGAAAAAGTGGAGAAAAAGTGGAGATTAAGAGGAGAAAAAGTGGAGAAAACGTGGAGAAAAAGTGGAGCATAAGAGGAGAAAAAGTGGAGAAAAAAGTGGAGAAAACGTGGAGAAAACGTGGAGAAAACGTGGAGAAAAAGTGGAGAAAAAGTGGAGAAAAAGTGGAGCATAAGAGGAGAAAAAGTGGAGAATAAGAGGAGAAAAAGTGGAGAATAAGTGGAGAAAAAAATGGAGAAAAAGTGGAGAAAAAGTGGAGAGAAAGTGGAGAAAAAAATGGAGAAAAAGTGGAACACCCTTTGGTACCTTTCATGTGGCACTAAGGGGTGCTTAGCTTTGTATTTAGCCAAAAAAATGAAAAAAAAATGACATAGGGTTCCCCCTAGTTTTGTAGCCAGCTAGGGTAAAGCAGACGGCTGCAGCCTGCAGACCACAGCTGGCAACCTCACCTTGGCTGGTAATCCAAAACTGAGGGCACCCCACGCTGTTATTTTAAATTAAATAAATAATTAAAAAAAAAACACGTAGGGGTCCCCCAAAATTGGATCACCAGCCAAGGTAAAGCAGACAGCTGGGGCCTGATATTCTCAGACTAGGGAGGTCCATGGTTATTGGAATCTCCCCAGCCTAAAAATAGCAGGCCGCAGCCGCCCCAGAAGTGGCGCATCCATTAGATGCGCCAATCCTGGTGCTTCGCCCCAGCTCATCCCGCGCTTGGTGCGGTGGCAAACGGGGTAATATTTGGGGTTAATACCAGATGTGTAATGTCACCTGGCATCAAGCCCTGGGGTTGGTGAGGTCAGGCGTCTATCAGATACCCGACATCACCAACCCAGTCAGTAATAAAAAAAAAATACACGACAAACGCATTTTTATTTGAAAAAACACTCCCCAAAACATTCCCTCTTTAACCAATTTATTAGATTGAAAAACAAATCCAGGTCTGGTGTAATCCAAGGGGTTGCCATGACGATGCACACTGTCCCAGTCAATGAAGAGCAGGATGTTCCCCATTGGCTGGGAGAGCAGTGCAGTGACCTGAGCTAACATCAATGGGTCAGCCCAGGTCACTGCAGGGGGTGACAAGTGCTGCTGTCAGTGAGGTACATTACCTGCGCTGATCTCCAGCACACTGACAGCCCCTGTCACTGAGGTCAATGACCGGCGCCTTCACATCAAGTATCGCGAGAGGTCCGTGACGTCACCGCCAGTGTCAGTCTCGGGTCGGAAGTGATAGGTGATGTGACAAGCGGCGGCCATGGAGGACAGTGAAAGCGCTGAGGTCGGGATGGCGGGACTTCATCACCGCAGGTAAGCCGAGCGAGCGAGCGAGCGGGCGGGCGGGCGGGGGGGGGGGGTGGATGTGTGTGTGTGTTTGTGTATGTGTATGTATGTGTACATGCCGCGGGCAGGAGGGGGTGGAGCGAGCTGAGCGGGAAAGTGTGGGCTTCCTGCACGTAACTAGGATAAACATCGGGTTACTAACCAAAGCGCTTTGCTTGGATACCCGATGTTTATCTTGGTTACCAGCTTGTGGCAGGCTGCCAGCGATGGCTCCTGCTCACTGTAGCTGTAAAAAGCCCTGCTTTTTGCTGCTAGAACCGTTCTCGAACGTATCTAGAACTATCGAGCTTTTAGCAAAAAGCTCGAGTTCTAGTTCGATCTCGAACAGCCCAAAAATCACTCGAGCCTAGAACTGGAGAACCACGAACCACGAACCGCGCTCAACTCTATATATAAGATCAAATAGTTTTGCATAGCTACCAATAATGATGCTGGTCTCATTTTACAAAATTCCCAAGGAAAAAAGAACTTGAATTGCTGTCACAAATTATTACACTTTAATCATGTGTTATAAGTTTTGCCTAAAGATGGACTTTTCTAGGGAGTTCCAAAATCATGTATTCGATTGTGTACTTTGTCACTTTCTCCTTATCTCATTGGGTGGATTTTCTGTTTCATTTAGTCACGGTATGCCTTTGCAAAGAAGTTGCAAATGAATTTGACAGAAATTCAGAAGCATGAATGTAACACACAGCGAGTCACCTATACATTAAGCTAAGGCCCTTTGTGCTGGCAGACTAGTTACCCTACACTTAGGGCTGACACGCAGATTGACTGGTTCACTCTAATTTACTTCCCACCGATTCCATTTATCTCCAGGAAGATCCCCTGGCAGCAGCTTATAATGGCATATCTAAGGATGCCTGCCTGCATGAGGTTTTAAAACCCTAGAGCTTGAAAAATCTACTGTCCAGAAAAGAGTTCACAGATTGAGCACAGGGTGCAATCAGGAAACAGCAAGCTGAACAGCTGGGACTTGCATCTACTCTAACTCCGCAGAGCAGCTGAGCATTAAGTGCACTTGATTTGCTGCTAGCAGCCCTTTGTCACCAGGGCAAATTAAAGTAACAACCTGGTGTCACCCTTGAATGTGTAACACTGTGGGGCAGAGTGAATAAAGATACAGGTACCACCCCATGCAATATAACACATTTCTACAGGTTGCACATTCTTGTGATACAATTATATACAACTGTGATTAGAGATGACTGAATCAATTCAATTGAAACAGTATGTGTGGCCAATTTTAGGAAATTCACAGGCCCTGGTGAATTCAACCAATTTGCATTTTAATTTACATGAACTGTCAAAAAATGCTTACTCCAATTTCATACACTGCAGAAGATTGAATCAGTCACAGAACAGAAAGCTAACTTGTCCTCAGATGTGGACGCGCAGGCGTCCCTATAATGCTTTGCAGAAATCACTACTGTACATTGTATATCATAGTGAGTCAGAAAGAACTATCACAGCCTGTATAAAAGCCAAGGTAGAGAATGCAGTAGCCATCTTAGGCTAGGTTCACGTTTCCGTTGTTTTAAATCCGTCAGGTCCGTCAGCAACGGATCAGTCATTTTTTAGATGTCAATTGACGCAACGGATGTGTTTTTCACAGGATTCCTTTCACAGGAATCCTGTGAAAAAACTGATTCGTCGCGTCCATTACATCCGCTGTGCGTCCGTTTTTTGATGGATTAGTCATGATCTGTTTGTGTTTGGGACAGCCCAGTGGGTGTGCCAAACATGCTGTGCATGCTCAGTAGAGCAAGACGGAATCCAGCGCTGGATTCCATCGTAAGACGTATTACGACAGAATCCAGCACCATAGACATTGATTACAAGCGTGACAGTGCGTGACAGATGGCGACGGATTCCTGCGCGGTGCGTTAATTTTGACGGCCCAAAAAGCATTACATTCTGTGTTGCTCCCGCCCGGCGGTCAGTCAAAAAACGACTGACCGTGACGCAGCAGATGTAACGCAAGGTCATCAGTCACAATCCGCTACTAATACAAGTCTATGGGACACAACAGAATCCGCTAAATGGATTGCGTTGTTTACCATAGCCGTGGATTGTGACTGATACATTTTAACGGAAATGTGAACCTAGCGTTAGGGTGATTTAGGATAAGGATACGACATCACAGCTAAAGCAAATAAGCAAATGATATATTGAGAGAAAGCCTTAAAATATTAGACATATACTCTAGACCAGTGGTCCCCAACCTTTCTGACATTGAAAGTCACACTCAGCTCGGAGAGAGGGTTGTAAGCCACATTTATCACCCGACCCCACAGTAGTGATACCCAGAGCCCCATTACTGGTATAATAACAGACAAAGCTTTTCCACAGAAATCACCTCACTGAGGGCGTCACTATGAAAACCCAACCCAGCTATTAGCTGATCGGTAGCTGCTGCCAATCAAAAAGCTGCTCATTTTATAAACTTTACTTGCTTGTGCTTCAAAACCTATACATCCTAGCTGACAATTAAAGGTATGTATAGAATCAGCATAATAGTGCCAGTATAGCACTGGCTTTAGGTTATATAGGAAAATTCTGGTGATTGGCGCACTTTAAATGTCATGATGCTGAGTTTTTGCATTTTGTGTGCAATACTTTTGTTACAATGGAGTAATTGTTAAAAAAATACAAAAGACATTCCCCAAAATCCAGATATTAAACAGTTTACCTCTCAAAATGGGCATGTTGTAAAATTGTATTTTTACTCACCTGTTTTACTAGTCAAGTTTTACATCCATGCATACCACTCGAACATATAACACTGATTGAGCCGCTGAAATTTTGAAAGGGTACCTACCTAGAATTTCTTGATATGACCTTTTTAATATTTTGTTAAAAAAATAGAAATATTTTTTTTTTTTTTTTTTAAATCTAGACATTTAACGGTGCATGTTTATTTTTGTACACCTTTTTCAAGTAGTCCATTCCTACATCTGTAAATGCCACCCTTATACTGTAGCCTCCTGCTGCATTTTGCTTTCTGAACATCTATTTAATTAGCATTTGTTGTTCAGTTCTTTTTTTACAAAGGTTAAATAACAGAGTTTGAAAGGCTAGTCAAAGTGAGTTATAGTATGGTATAAAATATACATATGGTAAAACAAAAAGTAGCAATGGCAATGGACAAGATGGTGTGAAAGACAAAAGCCCCATGAGTAAGAATGTAGGGGCCGCTAATAGCAGCAGCAACACCACCACAACTGGCACCAGCCATATGGGCAGTAGTACTACCAAAAGCAGGCCACAATTTGTTTCCTTTAATTCCAAAAAACATATTAGTCGGGATGAAGTGGAAAACACTATGGAAAATACGGCACAACACTTAAGGCCGCTTTACACGCTGCAATATCGTGACTGATATCGCTAGCGTGCGTACCCGCCCCCATCGTTTATGCGTCACAGGCAAATCGCTGTCCATGGCACACAAAATCGCACGGACCCGTCACACTACTTACCTGCCTAGCAACATCGCTGTGACCGGCGAACCGCCTCCTTTCTAAGGGGGCGGTTCGTTCGGCGTCATAGCGACGTCACTAAGCGGCCACCCAAAAGAAGCGGAGGGGCGGAGATGAGCGGCCATAACATCCCGCCCACCTCCTTCCTCCCTCATTGCGGCCGGGACGCAGGTAAGGAGATGTTCGTCGTTCCTGCGGTGTCACACATAGCGATGTGTGCTGCCGCAGGAACGACGAAATACATCGTATCTGTAGCAGAAACGATAATCGAGATTAGGGGGGCATGTCATCGATTAGCGATTTTGAACATTTTTGCGACGATTCAAAACCGCTAATAGGTGTCACACGCAACGACATTGCTAATGCAGCCGGATGTGCGTCACAAATTCCGTGACCCCAACGAGATCGCTTTAGCGATGTCGTAGCGTGTAAAGCGGCCTTTAGGCTATGTACGTACGTTGCGGGGTTTTTTTGCATTTCTGCAGCGTTTTGAGCAGCAGCGTCACATTGTCAAAATGCATGCATTCTGGTTCCCCTGCAAAGTCTATGAGAAGCATGCAAAATCAGTGCGCACGATGCTTTTTGAAACGCAGTGTTTTGAGTGTCAAAAATGTGACAAAATCTATAGATCTATAGATCTTTAGAAAAGCGGCATGTCAATTCTTTTGTCCGTTTTGGCAGCGTTCTACACCCATTGAAATCAATAAGTTGTAGAAAAACGCTGCCAAAATGTGAAGCAGTGCGTTTGCACTGCATTTTTGTTGCGATCCGCATGTATTTTTGACATAACAAAGGAAGGTCTTTCGGTCTCTCTTTCTCGCTCTGTCTCTATCTCTCTCTCTGTCCTTGTCGGTCTCTCCCTATCACCCCCTCTCTCATACTCACCAATCCCCGATCACCGGCGCGGCGCTGCACGGCGTTCACACTGTGGTGGCTTCTCCTCTTTTGAAAATGCCGCTCATTAATCCATCTCGTATTCCCTGCTTCCCCCACCCACTGGCGCCTATGATTGGTTGCAGTCAGACACGCCCCCACACTGAGTGACAGCTGTTTCACTGCAACCAATCACAGCCGCTGGTGGGCGTGTCTATATCCAGCAGTAAAAAAAAAAAAAAAATAAAAAAAAACAATTTGGATACCAGCCAGGGTAAAGCCACATGGCTGAAGACTGGTATTCTCAGGATGGGGAGCTCCACGTTATGGGGAGCCCCTCAACCTAACAATATCAGCCAGCAGCCACCCAAAATTGCCACATCCATTAGATGTGACAGTCCCGGGACTCTACCCGGCTCATCCCGAATTGCCCTGGTGCAGTGGCAAATGGGGTAATAAGGAGTTAATGGAAGCCACCCATAGCTGCCACTAGGTCCTAGGTTAATCATTGCAGGCGTCTCCCTGAGAGACCTTCCATGATTAACCTGTAAGTTAAAGAAAATAAACACACACATCCAAAAAATCCTTTATTTGTAATGAAAGACAAAAAACATCCTCTTTCCCCACTTTATTAACCCCTCAAAAACACCTCCAGGTCCCACGTAATCCACGCAAGGTCCCACGACGCTTTCAGCTCTGCTACATCGGATGCTGACAGGGGCGGCAGTAGAACACCGCCGCTCCTGTGAGCTCCATGCAGCAACTGAAGTGAGTCGCGCGATCAGCTGTGCTGTCACTGAGGTTACTCGCGGCCACCGCTCTCAGGTGGAGGACTGCAGCCGTGGCAGTGAGTAACATGAGTGAAAGCACAGCTGATTGTGCGGCTCACTGCAGTCAGTCAGGGGATTTGCGATCACAGGTGAGTCCTTCACGTGTGACCGCAAATCAAGCCGTGGCACACGCACAGAGCTGCACGATCACAAAGAAGTCGGGTGAAGTTCATCCGAGTTCATTCTTATCACACGGCTCTGTTTCGCAGCCAGCCATGCTCTTTTTGACAGTGCAGTCCCACTCGGCTCTGCTGCAAGTCTATGGGAATGCTGTAGAGCCGAGTGGGAGCTCAGTGTCAAAAATGTGCATTCTGGAAACATCCAGAACGCATGAATTCTGCAGTTACAATGTGTCTCAGAACGCAGCTTTTTCGGCTGCGTGCTGAGACGCACATGCAGTGACTAATAGAATGCAACGTGTGCACATAGCCTAAAGGCCGCTTTACACTCTGCGATATTGTGACCGATATCGCTAGCGTGGGTACCCGCCCCCATCTGTTGTGCGACACGGGCAAATCGCTGCCCGTGGCGCACAACATCGCGCGGACCCGTCACACTACTTACCTGCACTGCGACGTCACTGTGACCGGCGAACCACCTCCTTTCTAAGGGGGCGGTTCGTTCAGCGTCACAGCGACGTCACAGCAGCGTCACTGAACCGCCGCCCAATAGAAGCGGAGGGGTGGAGATGAGCGGAACGAACATCCCGCCCACCTCCTTCCTTTCGCATTGCGGGCGGGATGCAGGTAAGGAGAGGTTCCTCGTTCCTGCGGTGTCACACAGAGCGATGTGTGCTGCCGCAGGAACGACGAACTACATCGTTACTGCAGCAGCAACGATATTCGAGAATGGACCCCCATGTCACCGATGAGCGATTTTGCACGTTTTTGCGACGATGCAAAATTGCTCATAGGTGTCACACGCATTGGCATCGCTAAAGAGACCGGATGTGCGTCACAAATTCCGTGACCCCAACGAGTTTGCTTGAGTGATGTCGCAGCTTGTAAAGCGGTCTTAAGTCTCTGGCCTCATTCACATGTCAGAATTTGGTCATTATTTTGCATCCGTGTTTGTATGCCAAACCAGGTGTGCAATTTACAGAGACAAACTATAATTGAAAGATTGCCACCTTTTCTATGTTTTGGAGACACTACCGGTTTTGCTGCACAAATACTGATGAAACACTGATGCAAAAATACTGACATGTGAAAAACCCTCAGTCACAGCTGAATAATGTTACCTCTTAAAGCAATATTGTCAGCATGAATCAGTGTTTTGCACATTCATCGCCCCTCCACCACATAATAGTTAAAGGGAACCTGTCACCAGGTTTTTCCCTTATGAGTTGCAGCTACCATCAGTAAGCTCTTATATACAGTATTCTGGAATGCTGTATGTAAGAGCCCAGGTCACTCTGTGTAATGTAAAAAAAAACACCTTTATTATACTCACCTAGGGGGAGGTCAAGTCCAATGGGTGTCGCTAGTCTCGGTCCGGTGCTTCCTCCATCTTGTCCGATCACCGTCCTTCTTTTGAGGCCCGTGTGGATGATGTGTCCTATGTCCTCCCCACAGGCCACCATTGCAGTCCTGTACAGGCGCACTTTTATCTACACTGCTGAGGGCAGATCAAAGTACTGTAATGCGCATGGTTGAGGAATGTTCACATACCGCCCGCGTATGCGCACTACAATACCACAATGCCGGCCTGTATGGATGATGTAGGGGCTGAGAAGAAGGAGGATGATGATTGGACAATATGGAGGAGGTGCCGGACCAAGAGCAGCGACGCCAATCAGACCGGAGTGCCCCCTAGGTGAGTATTATGAAGGTGTTTTTTTTATGTTATACAGAGTGGTCCATGCTCTTAAATACAGCATTCTGGAATACTGTATATAAGAGCTTACTGGTGGTGGCTATTGCTCATAAGGGAAAAACCTGGTGAAAGGTTCCGTTAAATATTTTGCAATGCAAGGAATTCAGATTGTGAACTCCAATGGAGACAGTGATGATAATGTCTGAAAGGCACTGTGGAATAGGATGGCGCTATATTTGCAAAGTATAATACAGTAAAAAAGCTGCAAAATGTATTTTTTTTTAATTCTGCAAAGCTGGAAAATTGGAACTATGATAAAAAAAATGCAGAAAAATGAATGCTACTCATTTTAACATAACCCCTTAACGACCGCGGGCAGTAATATTATGCCCCTGCTGTCATAGTGTTAATCCCCACCTGTTGCTGCAGGCTGCATGTTGGGATCCGCACACGTCAGCTGATTTATACAGCTGACATGTGTGCCTCGCAGGTACCATTGGAATCGCTATCCACCCATAACCCCTTAAATGGCATTGTCAAGATGTGACAGCGCTATTTTAATGACGATGGAAATAGAAGATGACTTACCGCCCGATGCCGGAAACCACGTGACATGATCACTCAGGTCCTGTAAGAAACAGTACTGACTGTTACAAGGGATGATTATTTCTCCCGATCTGAGTGTTGCTGCTCTGATCAGGAGAAATGAATGAGCGATCAGGCTGCTGATCCTTATAGTCCCCTAGTGGTACTAGAAAAATAATTAAAAAAAAGTTAAAAGAAGTTTTGAAAAATTAAAAAAAATAAATTAAATAAAAATTCAAATCACCCCCCCTTTCGCCCCATTGAAAATTAAAGGGTTAAAAAAATAAAAAATATACGCACACTTGGTATTGCCGCGTTCAGAAATGCCCAATCAATCAAAATATAAAATCAATTAATCTGACTGGTAAACAGCGTAGCAGCAAAAATATTCCAAACGCCAAAATTACGTTTTTTGGTCACCGCATATTTTGTGCAAAATGCAATAACAGGGGATCAAAAAGTAGCATCTGTACAAAAATGGTACCGTTAAAAACATCAACCCAAGACACAAAAAATAAGCCATTACTGAGCCATAAGTCCCAAAATATGAGAACACTACGGATCGCAGAAAATGGCGCAAAATGTATGCCACTTTTTTGGACAAACTTCTGATGTTTTTCAACCCCTTAAATAAAAATAAGCCTATACATTTTTGGTGTCTATGAACTCACACTGACCTCAGGCATAACTACATATAGGGAACATAGTGAATAAAATATCTCAAAAACAATAGTGCAATTGCACTTTTTTGCAATTTTTACATATTTGGAATTTTTTTGCCATTTGTCTGTACACTATATAGTAAAACTCATAGTTTCATTCAAACGTACAGCTCGAGCCGCAAAAAATAAGCCCTCACATGACCAGATTGACTGAAAAATAAACAAAATACGTTTCTTGGAGGATGAATGGTGAAAAAAACAAACGGAATGAGCAAAATCGGCCAGTCGAGAAGGGGTTAATCATTAACAATGCTTTATGAATAATTTTGACCTAAATGACCAGACCAAATGTTAGAAATCTGACCAATGTCACTTTATGATGTAATAACTCTTAAATGCTTCAACGGATCCCAGTGATTCTGAGACTGTTTTTTCGTGACATATTGCACTTCATGATAGAGGTAAATTTAAGGACGATATTTTTTGTGTTTATTTGTGAAAAAAATCAGACATTTGGAAGATGTAATTTTAAAATTTTTACTTTTTTACCCTTAAAACAGAGAATTATGTCACGCAAAATGATTAATAAACAACACATACCATATCTACTTTACTTCAGCATAATTTTGGAAACATTTTTTTTTGTTAGGAAATTAGAAGGGATAAAATGTAATGTTTCATTTTTCCAGCAAAATTTACAAAACCATTTTTTAGTGGCCACACCACATTTAAAGTGACTTTGAGAGGCCTCTGACAGAAAATACCCCAAATGACACCAATCTAAAATCTACACCCATCTAGGTACTCAAACCCACAACCAAAAACTTTATTAATCCTCTAGGTGCTTCACAGAAATGAATGCAAAGTGGAACTAAAAATGTTGCTCTAGCTTCAATTTATTAACTTTTACAAGAAATAGTACGACAAAATGGAACACAAAATTTGTTACACAGTTTCTTCTGAGCTTGCTGAAACCTCACATGTGGTCAGAAACCTCTGTTTGGACAAATGGCTGGGCTCAGAAGGAAAGGAGCAGAATTAGAATTTCGGAACACCATATCGCATTTACAGGTGCCGTAAGGAACCTAAACAGCAGAAACCCCCCACAAATAACCCCATTTTGGAAACTAAACCCCTCAGGAATTTTATCCAGGCATGAGAATTTTGAAGGCACAGGTACTTCACAGAATTTTATTACATTAGGTAGTCATATAGAAATGTTCATATTTTTTTTACAAAAATGTTGCTTCAGCACCAAATTTTTCACTTTTATAAGAGGTAACACCAAAAATTGGACCCCAGAATTTATTACCTTCTTCCCACAATTGTCTATCTAATGTAATGCGACAATTCTGGGCTGCTAGAGGCTGCTATTTTTAGGCTGGGGGGGGCAACCCAAAAAACATTGGTCTCCCAAGCCTGAGAATACCAGCTCCCAGCTGTCTGGCTATATATTGGCTTGGCATCAAAGTTGGGGGGGATTTCACTTTGGGTTTTTTTTTAAATTACTGATATAAATAATTTCTTTGTACTACAATCGTGTGCGGTTCCTCTTATTTTGATACACAGCCAAGATAAGCACATGGCTAATGGCTTCAGCCTGTAGCTGTGGGCTTTATCTGTGCTGGGTATCATAATATGGCGGGACCCTACGCCAATGTTTGTAATTATTTATTTTTATTTTTACTGTACGATATAGACTCGCAGACTGGGTCTGTGATTAGAAGTGTCAGACATGCTATCACTCAAGGTGGAGGCACATCTGACTGCAACCAATCACAGATACCAGTGGATGGGATAAGCAGCGCATATGCATGAATGGTAATGAGCGGCTCCGGAAGCGAACAAGCAGCCGCGGGGGCAGTGTACAGTTGTGATGGAACCTCGATAGGTATAGTCCACTTGCTCCAATCTGCCTATCCCTTCTACTAACAATTTTCTTTCTTTGGATTCTGGTCCCCACAGACTAATATGGGGACCGGAATCTGGCCCAGAACCGGATTTTAAAAACCAGAAACAATGGACCCTCCAGTCCCGGTTATCTGAGAGTCCACACATCACTAGTGGTGAGTATTTTGAACTCACAGGTGCCTCACAGAATTTTATTACATTGGGATGTGGAGATATAACACTTTAGTGGTAAAAATGTAATTTTTTTAATAGCTGCAAATTTGTCAGTTACACAAGGGTTAAAAGGTGAACATGAACCCCAGAATATATTGTACCTTATCTCCTAAATGCAGTGATGCCCAATATGTCATCAATTAAAAACTACTGTTTAGCCACATGGCAGGGCTGAACAGGAAAGAGCGCTAATTGATTTTTCGAGTATAAATTTTGCTAAAATAGTTTGCGAACAACAATTGTAGAGCCCTTAAAATGTGAGAAGAAGAGAAAAAAAACTCCAAAAGGGACCCAATTATAGAAATTGGAACTGTCAAATAATTTAACTATTGCTGCAGTAACTATTTTGTAGCATCCATGCCATGCTCTTTTCATGGAAAATAATAAATATGCCAGTTTAGTGCCCATACATTGTGCTCCCATACATTCTAGTGCCCCCATACATTGTGCCCAGCTTTTGCTTCTGGAAATATGGACCTCGAAATTGTTAAGTGTGCACCCCTCACTACAATAATGCCACACACGTAGCTGCTTACAGCAGTTTAGGCACATGGGGCTAAGAAGGACGGGGACATTTAGATTTGGGAGCGCAGACGTCACAGGATTTTATTTGAGGGGTGGGAGCTATATCTCTTTTCCAGAGTTTTGTTTGTGGGACTTCCCGATTTCCATTAAATTAGATGAAGCATGGCTCTACTGCATAAGTTGGTGGTCTGAAGTCAAAATGTTTAATAATAAAAAATAATATATTTTGGCACTCATATGAGGAAAAAATAAGATGGAGAGAATGTTTTGATTTTGTTTGCTTTTATTTTAGAACAGGCTCAGATAAAATGCTAATAAATCTGATGTTTCGGCTTTTTTACATGACAAATGACGGACCCTAGTGTGAGTTGGATTTGTGAGAGATAAGTTAGGGGTTTAATTGGTAAAATTTTGTGATACAGAACATTTTTTGATCCCTTTCCGTATAAGTCTGGGTTCATATTCTTGTGTTCTGCGCTGAACACTTATATTGGGGTTTCCATGTAAATCACCCAAAATTGTGATTAAGATGGCACCCCCAGTGGAATCATTCACTCTAATGAGGAAGATAGACACTTTGGACTCTGATGTCTGTTTTGCTGGTGTCCATCTTTTTAGGTGTGCACAGAGCTGTGGATGTCCACATTTGTGCCCTAAAAAAAAAAAAAAAGCCTAAAATGTTGAAACATTGCCGGGCCAGAAGACAGACCAGACTGAGTCCACAGTGTCTCCATCTGCCTCATTAGAGTGAGTGGCTCCAACTGGGGTTTTGTCTCAATTGCAGTTTATGGGATTTACACGGAAATCCCGATGTAATGCTCAGGGCAGAGCGCAGGATAAATGTGAGCCAAGTCTTAAGCGGGCTTTACACGCTACGACATTGCTAGCAATTGCTAGCGATATCGAGCGTGTAAGCACCCGCCCCCGTCGTGTGTGTGATATCATGTGTTCGCTGCCGTAGCGAACATTATCGCTAAGGCAGCATCACACGCACTTACCTGGTCGGTGGCGTCGCTGTGACTGCCGAACAATCCCTCCCTCAAGGGGGAGGGACGTTCGGCATCACAGCGACATCACCGCGACGTCACTAAGCGGCCGGCCAATCAAAGTGGAGGGGTGGAGATGAGCGGGACGTAACATCCCGCCCACCTTCCTCCTTCCGCATTGCGGCCGGCGGCAGGTAAGGAGACGTTCCTCGCTCCTGCGGCGTCACACACAGCGATGTGTGCTGCCACAGGAGCGACGAACAACATCGATAATCAACCATTACCGATTTTTGGTTTTGGGACAACCTCTCTATGGTGAACGATTTTCACCATTTTTGAGGTCGCTTAAGGTCGCTGGTAAGTGTCACACGCTGCGATATCGTTAATGACGCCGGATGTGCGTCACTAACAACGTGACCCCGATGATAAAACATTAACGATATCGTAGTGTGTAAAGCCCCCTTTATTTCGATTTTTAGGAGGCAGAATGAAGAAATAGACAGCAATAGTTTTATTTAATTTTTGTGAAGTTTTCCATGCAGTATTAGTGATAGGACAGATTTATTCTGTGGGTCCGTGCAATTACATCATTACCAGATTTATATTGTTTTTTTAGGTTCTGCTTCTATCACACAGTAAAAATTCTTTTGTTTATAATAAATAGTTTTTCCATTGCAATAGTTTGTGAGCTGTAATTTTTATATTTTTTGCAAATGAAGGCAGTATGGGGGCTTTTTTTTGCATGTCGAGTGGGAAATTTTTGGGGAGCGTAATATTTTTTGATCGCTCTTTATTCAGATTTCTCAGATGAAGAAAGAATTAAAACCAGCAATTAAATAATTGATTTTTTTTATATTTTTTTGCGGTTCACTGTGCAAGAGTGATAAGACCAATTTAATCTTCGTGTCAGTATGGTTACAGCGATACCATATTTATATCACTTTTTTATGCTTTGCTACTTTTACGCACTAAAATCTATATTTTACAAAATTAGTTTGTTGTTGCATCGCCATATTGTGAGACCTGTAACTTTTTTTTAATTTTTGGCAAAGAGGGCTGTATAAGGCCTTAGTTTTTGCAAGATGAGTTGGAGACTTTTTTATACTATTTTGGGGAATATAACATTTTTTAATTGCTTTTTATTCAGATTTTTCATATGAAGAATGAATAAAAACCAGCAATTCACAATTTTTCATTTTTTGCACAGTTCATTGTGTGGTAAAAGTGATAAGACCAATATATTCTTCGAGTGAGTACAATTACAGCAATACAAGACATATCGCGTTTATGCTTTGAAACTTTTACACAAAAAGAATCTATATTTTACAAAAATGTATTTGTTTTTGCATCGCCATATTCTGAGAGCTGTAACTTTTTGTTTCTTTTTCCAAATGAACCATATTAGAGTTTGATTTTTGCAGGATGGTTGTATGTTTTCATTTCTATCATTTTTTTCAAACATGGATTTTTTATTGCTTTCTATTCACATATTTGTGACAGTATAATGAAAATATGCTATTATGGAAGTTTGCTGTTTTTTTATGGTATTCACCATACAGAATAAGTAATGGGACAATTTATAGATCTGGCAGTTCCAAACGTGTCGATACCAATTATGTGTACGTTTCTTTGTTTATTTTTATTCGAATACAAAACCTGCATTTTTAGCTGTGGTACCTGTTTTTGTGATTTGTGTACTTTTTTTTGTTTTGTTTTTTTACTCATTTTATTAAACTTTTTTTTATTTTTCACTTAGTCCCACTGTGGGACATGATTTTTTCACTGACATAAAAGTTTTAATGAATTAGACCTTTCATGCTTTCCCATTTAACAACCACTTTGAGGCTATGTGCGCATGCTGAGGATTTACTGCGGATTTTACAGCGGATTTGCCACGGATTTGCTGCAAAAAATGTGTCTAACATTTCTGCTGTCATTCCCCAGCAAAACCTATGGGTATAAAAATATGAAATGCTGTGCGCACACTGTGTTTTTTTATGCCTGCGGATTTACCTGCAGAAATTTCGATACAAGATGTGTATCGGGTAACCATCGCGACGAGGGAGGAACTTCCTCTGTCAGATGCTACTCAAAGGCAGCACGCTGGCCAATCAGAGGCAAGCGGCTCCTGCCTTTGACATCAGCGCTCTGTCTGCTGAAGTCCCGGCATCAGTCGCGATGGTTACCTGATACACATCTTGTACCGGCGAACTGCAAGACCCAGGAGGCCGGCGATGGAACGGAAGGTAAGGTGAGCATAATATGTGTATGTGCGTGTATGTTTGTGTGTGTTTGTGTGTGTTTGTGCATGTGTGGAATGGCATAATAGGGGACCAGGATGGGACATTTAACAAGTTGTGGAAGGAATTGTCTGCATTGCAATGATTTCCTATGGGAAATCTTGCTTTGCTAAATGAGTAACTTGGTTAACAAGCACACTCCCAGAACGGATTGTTCTCGTTAACCAAGGTTCCCCGGTATTAATATTGAATGACAGTATTATTGTGAAAAGCCAGTTACGCTTTTGGTGATCGAACCGTTATCGAACATAACCTCGAACTGTCGAACTTGAAGCTAAATGTTCGCGTTCGTTGAACGACTCGAATATCGCCAAAAACAGGTCGAACTCGAGATTGCCAAACAGTTCGATTCGGACACCGCTCATCTCTACTCAAGAGCCACTGACACAGTACATTTTCAGGATTTCCTTAGTATTGCTCAGGTGACAATTTAATTTACCTGCACAGGTGATGATTCCAACACTACAATACTAAGGAAATCCTGAAAACATGATCTGTTGGTGGCTCTCAAGGACTGACGTTTTGGAACACTGGCGCTAGGCATTTTAAGAGGGAAAATACAGAAGTATGTAAACTAGAATGTGGTGGCATTTCTCTGGCAAAAAGTCAAAATTGCCTTAAATAGATTAGGATGGTAACTGAGGACAATCTGAGACACAAATAGCACTTACAAGGTTTTAAACACATCTATGGTGTTACATGATGGAAAAAGAAGATTAAAGCCCTTTCTAGAAGTCTTGACATGATCATATGGTCTGCTTTTCTTAAGCTTTAAAAACAGCTGGGATCATTTGACTTTTAAGATTTGAACGCTTAAGCTGTTTCAAATCCAATTAAGTAGAAGCAAACACAAGGGAGGATCCCATCATCTATTTTAATGATTTTAATGAAAAAAGAAAAAACAAAAAACAAATTAATTGATTGTTACACAATTTTCTAATCTCCCAGGCTGCAAGGGCTGCAGGGTCAGCCATTTAAAAGTAAAGACTTGAAAAATACTTAAAACGAATTGATGCATTTGAATTAACCTGAATGTCGGCTACATATCAACAGCTAAAAAAAAAAAAACATAACACACAGGACAAACTGAAGTTATAAGATGGCCATCTCATCACACAAAATATAATGGTGATACTAATGTTTTGCTGTTAACTAGAGATGAGTGATGTTCAAGTCGAATGGTTCGCCAATTTCATGTTCAAATGATTTTGGGGGGTGTTCGAGTCGTTCGACGAACTCGAACGATTTGCTAAAAGTTTGGTAGTTCGAGTTACGTTCGAGAACTCTTCGATCACCAAAAAGCGTAGCTAGTTACTAGCTGGCTTTTCACTGTAATAGTGTGAGTCACTGTGAATCATGATATTATCAAAATTCAGCGTATAGTGTGCGGGGGAGACGGGGTGTAGATCAGTGCTGCTGCTGAGTGCTGAAAGAATGTCGATCGCCATTTTTTTTTTCCTAACCGCGCGTACAGTGGGGCGGGCCAGGCTGTCAGCAAATCACAGACACACACACCGCAAAGTGGATTTTTGCCAGACAAGCAAGGGCATGTGTCATAGACTGTGCATGTCACATGTCACATGTCCTTGCCTTATAAGACACGGCTATTTTCCTCATTCCTCATTCCGCCATTATCTCTCTGCTGCAGGTGGGTGACAGTCACTGCTCCCACTCCTGCTGCTGCTGCTGTGTGAGCTATAGACATACAGTGCAATCTACACAGTGCTTTAGGGATTAGGGACTACCTGTAATTTCATCCCTTTTCAGGGCTGCATTACAGCCATTCAGAGCCATTGTTGCTATGCAGGTCCATGCCAATGATGTGCAGGGGTTTCTATAACAGTGTCTGGCTACAACTGCTCAGAAAATTCCTTGGTGCATTTTTTCATTGTCAGGGATAGAAAGTGAGGCTTCCTTTGCTGTCCAGCTACCTACAGCACCTGTACATTCTACACACCTGCCCATTTTTGCTACGCAATTTTCATTGCAAACAGTGCTGACACTTTTAGTGGCATAATAAAATTGTCTGGAATACTAACTTAGTGTTCCTTTGCTGTCCAGCTACGTACAGCACCTGTGCATTCTACACACCTGCCCATTTTTGCTACGCAATTTTCAGTGCAAACAGTGCTGACACTTTTAGTGGCATACTAAAATTGTCTGGGATGCTAACTTAGTGTTCCTTTGCTGTCCAGTTACCTACAGCACCTGTGCATTCTACACACCTGCCCATTTTTGCTACGCAATTTTAATTGCCAAAAGTGCTGCCATTGTTAGGGCCATACTTTCATTGTCTGCGATAGTTGTCAATAAAGCTAGACCACCTCTGCATTGTACACCACCTCTCCATTTTTGCTACAAAATTTTAAGTGTCCAATCTGGTCACAAACAAAATGAGTGGCAAAAGGACAGATGCTAGTGGAAAGGGGAACAGGCGTGTTGGAAAGGGAAAAAAAGTTTGTGTCCGTGGGGTAGGTGGTAAAGCTACAGTAACATCTGCTGAAGAAAGGCCATATTCCAGCAAAAGTAAGATGTCTACTACTTTCAGTGGACAATCTGAGGTGATCCCTTTTTTACGGAACCGAACAACTCTAACAAAGGTAGATGTTGCACAAAAAAAGAACGTGCTTGAATGGATCTCAAGTGCTCCAACAAGTGCCCTCTCCTCCACCTCAACTTCAACATCCAAAAAACAACAGTCCTCTGAGTTGTCACCCCAATCGCACTTGCTTTCTACCAGCTCTCAAGTCTCCACCCGCCCTGCAGAGTATGGTGTAACAGAGATGGGTGAGTCTGCAGAGCTGTTCAGTCACACTATAGCCTGGGAATCAGAGGTCTGCTCCCAAGCTACAGTGAGTACAGACCAGGAAATGATCTGCAGTGTTTCCAAGCAGCTTTGTGAGTCAGATTCAGGCCCTGATGACCAAGTTTCTGAGCATAATGTAGACCATCATTCCCAAACTGTAACTGCTCTTAGTGGAGACAATGAGGAACATACTGATGACGATGAGACTCAGATACCTGATTGGAATGACAACTTAACTATTCAGTCAGGGCAGGAAGAGGTTAGGTCTGAAGACAAAGGGAGTGCAAACACACCGGTTGATGAGGAGGTTCTAGATCCCACTTACTGTCAACCCACAGTCAGGTACTCGAGGAGGTCAGAAGAAGTGGTGGAGGAGGAGGCGACTGACGAGGAGGAGGTTACCTTGCACCTTCCTGGACAGAGTCAGAGTACTGGAAGCACGTCAACAACTGCTTCCTCAGCCACAACTCTGCCTCTGAGTACAAGTCAGGGTGGCTCTGCAGGTCGCATGGGCTTTAATAGTTGCCTTGCCTGGTACTTTTTTGACATTGCAAAAGATCACCCAACTCATGTGATCTGTAAAATTTGTCACAAATCTGTAAGAAGAGGCCAAAAATTCACTAGTTTGACTACTTTGTCCATGAACCGTCACATGAACAACAAGCACAAGTCCCAGTGGGAAGCTCACTGTGCTACAGTGCGGCCTAGTGGAGCAGGCAAACCACCGTCTGCCCCTTCAAGTGCATCCGCACGCTTTTCATCCTCTATGACTGTGGGGACAGCTGTCACACATGCTTATCCATGCAGACCTTCCACCTCTTTAACCGCAACAGGCAGTTTGCTTGGCAGGTCGTCAGTTGTTTTGGAAGGGGCAACAAGTGCTGGTGTAGAGCTCTCTCAGACATTGAGAGCACCAACTTTGGATGAAGGCAACATCATGTCTCCGCCTGCACTTTCCTCACAGACCAGCAGTTTTCCAGGGACACCCTACTCAGTGCTGTCTCCGCACAGCAGCCAGATCTCGGTCCCTCAGAAGTGGACAATTAAAAGACCATTTCCTCCTAGCCATGACAAAGCTAAGAGGTTGACTTTCACCCTCTGCAAGCTGTTGGTTACCGAAATGCTGCCTTTCCGCCTGGTGGTCACAGAAGATTTTCGAGACCTTATGTCCGTCGCTGTGCCCCAGTACCAGATGCCCAGTCGCCACTACTTCTCCAAGAAAGGCGTGCCTGCGTTACACCAGCATGTCGCACACAACATCACCACTTCCTTGAGAAACTCTGTGTGTGACAGGATGCATTTCACCACCGATACTTGGACCAGTAAGCATGGACAGGGGCGTTACATGTCGCTGACTGGGCACTGGGTAACTATGGTGAGAGATGGAGAAGGGTCTGCTGTACAAGTCTTACCGTTCCCTCGAGTTGTACGTCATTCCTCTGTATGTAGAAGTTCCTCCACTGCTTCTGCCTCCTCAACCTCATCTGGGTCCTCCACATCCGCCCAAAGCCTGTCTGGTCAGGCCACCCACGTTGTAACTGCGCACAAGGAATCCCGCACACCTCCTTACTATGCTGGCAGCAGAGATCAACGGCATCAGGCGGTCTTTACGTTGAAATGTCTGGGAAATAAGAGTCACACAGCTGAGGAGTTGTGGTCAGCTCTGGAGACCGAGTTTAGTAAATGGTTGTCTCCACTCAACCTGCAGGGCAGGCCATGTGTGACAATGCTGCAAATCTGGGTGCGCCCCTTCACCGGGGCAAGGTGACACACGTGCTTTCTATGGCTCACGTGTTGAACCTTGTTGTCCCAGCAATTTTTAACCCACTATCCCGGCCTAGATAGGCTTCTGCACAGGGCACGGTCACTCTCTGCTCACTTCCGCCATTCAACCGGTGCAGCTGACCGACTTGCATCGCTCCAGAAGTCTTTCGGCCTGCCGGTTCACCATCTGAAATGTGATGTGGTGACACGCTGGAATTCGACTCTCCACATGTTGCAGCGACTGTGGCAGCACCGCCGAGCCCTGGTGCAATACGACCATTATATGGGCCAATGAGATGCAGAGGTGGGGCAGATCACGCTGATGAAGTGGTCTCAGATCAAGGACCTATGCACCCTTCTGCACAGTTTTGACATGGCGACGAATATGTTTAGCGCTGACAATGCCATTATCAGCATGACAATTCCAGTCATTTACATGCTGGAGCACACTCTAAATACTATTCGGACTCAGGGTGTGGGACAAGAGGAAGGGGAGGAAGTACAGGAGGATTCATATGCGGAAGTGATACCAAGATCTACAAGGTCCAGATGTTCAGCATCACCAAGGCGGCAGGCATGGGACGGTAGCGGAGAGGGATTAACAAGGGAGCATGGTAGCAGCCAAACTGTTGAGGAAGGTGCAGGAGACCAGGAATAAATGGAGAACGAACTGTCGATGGGCATGGAAGACTCAGCAGATGAGGGAGACCTTGGTCAAATTTCGGTTAAACGAGGTTGGGGGGAGATGTCAGAGGAAGGAAGCACGGTTATCACCTCGCCGCCACAAATGAAGCAAGGACTTGGTCCGCATGGATGCGCAAGACACATGAGCGCCTTCTTGCTGCACTAATTACGACAAGACCCTCGGATTGTCAAAATTAGAAGTAATGATGACTACTGGGTTGCCACACTATTAGATTCCCGGTACAAGTCCAAATTTGGCGAAATAATTCCACCCATAGAAAGGGACGTACGTATGCAGGAGTATCAGCAGAAGCTGTTAATCTTAGCTTGGCTTTTTCACCACACACCAGTGGTGCACGGAGTGAATCTCCCAGTTGTAACTTGCCAAGCATGGGACTGTCTCGTCATAATCAGTCAAACCGTACCAGCAACACCGTATCTGGTGCTGGTAACAGGAATTTTATGGAATCATTTCATAATTTTTTTAGACCATCCAATGCAAGGCCACAAGAGACAAGAAGTCTGACACATAGTCAACGGCTGGAGAGGATGATACAGGAGTATCTCCAAATGAACATCGATGCCATGACTTTGCAACTGGAGCCTTGCTCATTTTGGGCTTATTTTTGAATGTGTTTGATGCAAATCAACATGTGAAGTTTGCAACTGGGGCACAAGTGATGCCACTTAAGTGGTGTCTGTGGCCCAATTTTTGGAAAAAAAGGAGACTCTGCTTGGAGTCCCCTTGCTGTGTTTTACATGATTTTAGAAGGGCATGACATGCCTATATCTGTGTCTCCTCCTCTTTATACTCATCTAGCTCTTTTGTTTTCGCATGAGTATATGTCCTTGTCACTTTCCCATGTGTTTGTGGTGTCTTGGTAGTTGTTTGTCACCTTTTGGACACCTTTGAAGGTGTTTTCTATGTGTTTGTGTTTGCCTGCCATTTTTTTCAATGGGGTTCGAGTTGGTTTGTCGAATGTTCGTCGAACGTTCGACGAACTTGTCCTCCGTTCGACGAACCGAACTCGAACTCTAGGGGGGTGGCTCATCTCTACTGTTAACCCTTTAAGGACTGAGCAATTTTTCATTTTTGAGATTCATTTTCCCTCCCCTTCTTCCAAGAGCTGTAACTTTTTTATGTTCCTGCTGACTATACTATATGAGAGCTTGTTTTGTCTGAGACTAGACTGGAAAAAATTCCAAGTGGCATTGAAAAAAAATGCAATTGCACATTTGATTTTTTTTGTTTTGATTTTTGTGACATTTGTGACGCCCCAGGGCCGTGGAGTATTTAGTCTCGGGCTTGCGGTGCGCCGTGGAGTCAGTCGTGGTTGCGGCCCGGTACTGTGGCCTTTGGGGTGCCGTCCCTCACAAAAGAAAGGGGGATGTTTGGGGAAATAAAAACAAAAGGTAAAATAAAAATAATAAAAGCGTTTTCGACTACGCCACTTGTGGTGTGCGGCCAGGTTATTTGGGGCTGCCGCTGCAGGTTTCTGCTAGGGCTGATGGAGTGGTGCATCTTAGGTTTTGAGCCCTCCTCAAGCAGGAACAGGTCCCATCAGTGAATGGTGGAGATGATAGTGGGGAACTGTCTGTGTGAGTGTACACTATCAAGGAAACAGTCCACACCAGTATTGCAGTTTCAACTTGCCTTGTTTACTTTGGTACTTGAACCCGCAAGTGCCAGTTCCAGGTGTAAACCCAGTCATCTTGTTCCCCATGCCATCTGTGACCTGGGATGGCTGTCCTCGGTGCACATTCGTTGTGGTTGGGCTCCCGTGGCCTGGAACTGCTTGGGAGTCCCTACTATGGCCTGGACTATTTAAGGGGTTCAGTCCCCAGTCCCATCTTTTCTCCTTGTGCTTCAGACCTTTTGGGTTGGCAATGGATCCTGGAGATCTTCTCGCCCGGCAGAGTTAACAGTTGACCATAAAGTGTCCCATTGTCCTAGGGTCTGCACCCTGCCTTGTGCTGAGTCCTGTGAGCCTTGGTTCCAGACTTCCACAGGCCTCCCTTAGTTACTGGAGTTTTGCACTTCCACAGGTAACCCACAGTTACTGGAGTCCTAGTTCCGTACTCCACAGTTTTCACTCTTTTTACAGCACTCCAGTGGTTCTTCAGGTCAATTTCTGTACATTCCACTTTCTACTCCTTCACTTCCTTCTCTACTACTCTTCTTCTGACTTAACTCTTCTCTACTCCTCTAAACTATTCTGAACACTTCCTCCCGCCAACTTCCCAACTGACCACTGACCCCTCCCTCTCATTGGGTCTCTCCCAACAGATTGGGTGGCGACTATCCAGTCAGTGCCCAACCCTTTTACCTGTTGTTGGGTAGTCTCCCAGTTCGGTGTTGGGGTTGTGAATGTGGCCTGAAGGTGCTGGTGTACTTGCTGGCATGGGTATTCTGGGGTCTGGGTTTCCACGGGTTACATTTGTGGCACCTGGTACCCGCAGGGGTGCTACACATTCATTCTACACTAAAAATTACCTAGAATTGTAATTGAACAGGTCAGTTTCAGTATGATGATACTAAACTTGCGCATACATATATATATATATATATATATATATATATACACAGAGCAGACCAAGGACAGGCAACAAGCAGAAGAGACATGTTTAGGCTAAAGAACACAAGGAATGGACATTAGACCAGTGGAAATCTGTGCTTTGGTCTGATGAGTCCAAATTTGAGATCTTTGGATCCTACCACTGTGTCTTTGTAGAAAAGGTGAACAGATGGACTCTACATGCCTGGTTCCCTCCGTGAAGCATGGAGGAGGAGGTGTAATGGTATGGGGGTGCTTTGCTGCTGACACTGTTGGGGATTTATTCAAAATTTAAGGCATACAGAACCAGCATGCCTACCACAGCATCTGGCAGCGGCGTGCTATTCCATCCGGTTTGCATTTAGTTGGACCATAATTTATTTTTCAACAGGACAATGACCCCAAACACACCTCCAGGCTGTGTAAGGGCTTTTTGACTAGGAAGGATAATGATAGGGTGCTACGCCAGATAACCTCGTCTCCACAGTCACCAGACCTGAACCCAATCGAGATGGTTTGGGGGTGAGCTGGACCGCAGAGTGAAGGCAAAAGGGACAACAAGTGCTAACCATCTCTGGAAACTCCTTCAAGACTGTTGGAAAACAATTTCCAGTGACTACCTCATGAATAGAGTTGAGCGCGGTTCGTGGTTCGTGGTTCTCCAGTTCGCGGTTCGAGTGATTTTGGGGGCTGTTCTAGATTGAACTAGAACTCGAGCTTTTTGCTAAAGCTCGATAGTTCTAGTTACGTTCGAGAACGGTTCTAGCAGCAAAAAGCCAAGCTAATTACTAGCTGGCTTTCCGCTGTAATAGTGTAAGTCACTCTGTGACTCACACTATTATGAAATTTCAGCGTATAGTGTGTGGGAACAGCGCATTCAGATCACTGCTGCTGGGATAATGGCGATCGCCATTTTTTTTTTTCCTTGTCTTCCTTCCCTAAGCGCGCGCGTGTAGTGGGGCGGGCCAGCATGTCAGCCAATCCCAGACACACACACACACAGCTAAGTGGACTTTTAGCCAGAGAAGCAACGGCATGTGTGATAGGATGTCCATGTCACATGTCCCTGCATTTTAAAAACGGGTATCTGCCCGTCAGGACGCCATTATCTGCCTTCTGCATCTGGGTGTCAGTCACCGCTGGCGTAGCTCCTGACACCGATACTGCTGTGTACGCTCTACACACAGCGCTATACAGAATAGGGATAGAAGTTTCTTTTAGCCCTTGTAAGGGCTAATAACAGCAGGTTCAGAGCCATAGGTGACAGTCAGGTCCGTGGAAACAGATTTTAACAGCTACAGATAAGAGCGTCTGTGTAGCTAAGGTCAGGGACTTCCTCGCTGCATTTCACCATTAGGAGGGATATAAAGTGAGGCTTCCTTTCCTCTACACAGACCCACAACCCTGCCACTGCACCCTCCTGCCCTTTGCACACTCCAGCTCATTGTTACTAAGCCACTAGTGCAAATCCATTTGCAGCACCACTGCATTGCACACTCAAGCTCATTCTTACTAAGCCATTATACTAGCAAACACTGAGGAAACTTAGTGGCATCCTAAAAGTGGCTGTTGGACTTCCATTAGTGTCCCACTAGTGCAAATCTATTTGCAGCACCTCTGCATTGCACACTGAAACTCATTGTTACTAAGCCATTCTAATAGCAAACTATGCTGCCAGTTTAAAAGCCTTAGTTGCATTGTCAGGGATAGTTATTGTTGTTTATTCTGCTGTTAATAAAGCTAGACCACCGCTGCAATCTACACCACCTCTCAATTTTTACTACCACATTTTAAGTGCACAATCTTGTCGCAATCAAAATGAGTGGCAAAATGACAGATGCTGGTGGAAAGGGGAAGAGGCATGTTGGAAAAGGAAAAAAAGGGTTTGTCTGTGGGGAAGGTGGCAAAGCTCCATTAACATGTGCTGAAGATAGACCATCTTCCAGCAAAAGTAAGATGTCTACTACTTACCGTGGACAATCCCATGTGCTCCCTTTTTTACGGACATGAACAACTGGAACAAAGGTAGATGATGGCCAAAAAAAGAAAATACTTGAATGGATCTCAAGTGGTTCAACAAGTGCCCTCTCCGCCACCTCAACTACCGCATCCAAAAAACACCAGTCCTCTGAGTTGTCATCCCAATCACACTTGCTTTCTCCCAGCACTGAAGTCTCCATCCGCCCTGCACAGTATGGTGGAACTGAGATGGCTGAGTCTGCAGAGCTGTTCAGTCACACCATAGACTGGGAATCAGAGGTCTGCTCCCAAGCTACAGTGAGTACAGACCAGGAAATGGTCTGCAGTGATGCCCAGAACCTTTGTGACTCTGATTCAGGCCGTGAGGACCAAGTTTCTGAGCATAATGTTGACCCTTATTCACAAACTGTAACACCTGTGGTTATAGACAATGAGGAACATACTGATCATGATGAGACGCAGATACCAGATTGGGATGACAACTTAAATATTGGTTCACGTCAGGAAGAGGCTCGGTCTGAAGGTGAGGAAAGTGCAAACACAACGCTTTATGAGGAAGTTCTAGATCCCACCTACTGTCAACCCACAGTCAGGCACTTGAGTAGGTCAACAGAGGCGGTGGAGGAGGATGCTACTGACGACGAAGTTACCTTTCGCCTTCCTGGACAGAGTCGGAGTACTGGTAGCATGTCTACAACTGCATCCTCAGCCACCACCCTGCCTCTGAGCACTAGTCGGGGTGGATCAGCAGGTCGCATGCCCTCTAAGCCTTGCCTAGCCTGGTCCTTTTTTTGACATAGGAAAAGATCGCCCAAATCATGTGATATGTAAAATTTGTCGTGATTCTGTTAGTAGAGGGCAAAACCTCAGCAGTTTGACAACTTCTTCCATGAATCGTCACATGAATAAATATCATATGTCCCAGTGGGAAGCTCACCGTGCTGCAATGTGGCCTAGCGGAGCGAACCATCCACCGCCTGCCCCTTCCAGTGCATCCACGTGCTCTTCATCTTCTAGGACTGTGGGGACAGCTGTCACACCTGGTTTTCCCCGCACAACTTCCACCACTGTAACCGCAACAGGCAGTTTGCTTGGTAGGTCGTCAGTTGGTTTGGAAGGGGAAACAAGTGCGTGTGTACAGCTCTCTCAGACATCGATAGCACCAACGTTGGATGAAGGCGACATCATGTCTACGCCTGCACTTTCCTCACAAACCTGCATTTTTCCAGGGACACCCTACTCAACACCATCTACACATAGCAGTCAGATCTCTGTCCCTCAGATGTGGACAAATAAAAGGCCATTTCCTGCGACCCATGACAAAGCTAAGAGGTTACCTTTATCCCTCTGTAAGCTCTTAGCTACCGAAATGGTGCCTTTCTGCCTGGTGGACACACAGGATTTTAGAGACCTTATGTCTGTCGCTGTGCCCCAGTACCAGATGCCCAGTCGCCACTACTTCTCTAAGAAAGGTGTGCCTGCGCTACACCAGCATGTCGCACACAACATCACCGCTTCCTTGAGAAACTTTGTGTGTGAACGGGTGCATTTCACCACCGATACTTGGACCAGTAAGCATGGACAGGGACGTTACATGTCGCTGACTGGGCACTGGGTAACTATGGTGATAGATGGTGAAGGGTCTGCTGCACAAGTCTTGGTGTCCCCACGACTTGTGTGTCAATCCTCTGTCTGTCCAAGTTCCGCCACTGCTTCTGCCTCCTCCACCTCATCTGGGTCCTCCACCTCCGCCCCAAGCCTGCCTGGTCAGGCCACCAGCATTCTAACTGCGCAGAAGGAATCACGCACCCCTCATTACTATGCTGGAAGCAGAGCGCAACGGCATCAGGCGGTCTTTAGCTTGAAATGTCTTGGAAATAAGAGTCACACAGCGGCTGAGTTGTGGGCAGCTCTGAAAACTGAGTTTGGTAAATGGTTGTCTCCACTCAACCTGCAGCCTGGTAAGGCCGTGTGCGACACTGCTGCAAACCTGGGTGTGGCCCTTCGCCTGGGCAAGGTGACACACGTGCCTTGTATGGCTCACGTGTTGAACCTTGTTGTCCAGCAATTTTTAACACACTATCCCGGCCTAGATGGCCTTCTGAACAGGGCACGAAAACTGTCTGCTTACTTCCGCCGTTCAACCACCGCTGCTGAGCGACTTGCATCGCTCCAGAAGTCTTTCGGCCTGCCGGTTCATCGCCTGAAATGCGATGTGGATTGTACCTGTGAAGTGTACAACTGGGGCACAAATGCTGCCACTGAAGGGGTGGGTGTGTGTGTGGCCCAATTTTTGGAAAAAAGGGAGACTCTGCTTGGAGTAACCTTGCGGTGTTTTACATGATTTTAGAAGGGCATGCCATGCCTATATCTGTGTCTCGTCCTCTTTTTTCCTCGTCAAGCTGTTTGTTTTCACAAGAGAATTTGTTCTTGTCACTTTCCCATGTGTTTGTGTTGTGTTGTGAGTTGTTTGTCACCTTTTGGACACCTTTTAGGGTGTTTTCTAGGTGTTTTTATGTGTTTGTGATTGCCTCCCATTGTTTCCTATGCGGTTCGAGTGGTTCGCCGAACCGAACTCGAACGAGACCTTCGTTCGGTGAACCGAACACGACCTGAACCACGGCTGGTTAGCTCATCTCTACTCATGAAGCTCATCAAGAGAATGCCAAGAGTGTGCAAAGCAGTAATGAAAGCAAAAGGTTGCTACTTTGAAGAACCTAGAATATAAGACATATTTTCAGTTGTTTCACAAGTTTTAAAGTGTTTCAGTCCACATGTTTTAATTCATAGTTTTGATGCCTTCAATGTGAATCTACAATTTTTAGAGTCATGAAAATGAAGAAAACTCTTTGAATGAGGAGGTGTGTCCAAACTTTTGGTCACTACTGTGTGTATATATATATGTGTATATGATATATATATATATATTATATATATACCGCATTTTTCGCTTTATAAGACGCACTTTTCCTCCCAAAAATTTGGGAGGAAAATGGGGGGTGCGTCTTATAAAGCGGTACCGGGGGGGGGGTTCTGTCTGACGCGATCGGGCGGCCGGGTGCCTGTGGCTGCATGCAAGCGGCCGGGTACCTGTGCTTTCGTGCGGTGGCAGCCGGGTACCCGTGGTTGTGTGCGGGCGGCAGCCGAGTGCTGTGTGGGGTCGGCAGCCGGGTACCTGTGCCCGCACACAGCCACGGGTACCCGGCTGCCACCGCACGCAAGCACATGTACCACTTCACGGCACCCTCCTTTGCTGGGTCCTACTCTAATCTGCATCTTTCTGGGCTTCTTAAAAACCTACAGAAGATCAGCAGGTGACCACTGCAGTATGCTCACCTGCTGATCTGGTGTAGGTTTTTAAGAAGAGCTCACAAAATTTGTACCCTACTCGTACTTTGATTTTATTTGCCTGTTAAACTCTAGGTTTTTAAGAAGCTCAGAAAGATGCAGTTTAGAGTAGGACCCAGCAAAGGAGGGTGCTGGGAAGGGTCGCTGGGCTAGTATTACAATGGCCATTCTAATATTCTAAATACCTTCAAAAAAATGTTTCATTAGGTAGAGCATTTTTGTGGTTTTGCAGTGTGCAACTGCTTTTTCTTTTTCACACATATATATATATATATATATCAAAAAAATAAAGGGAATACTAAAATACCATTGTGTTGTTTAAGTGTTCCCTTTATTTTTTTGAGCAGTATATATGTATTGTATATTTGTATATGCACATATATATATCTATATATATAATTGCCTTATTCTGTCTGTCTGTCTGTCTGTCTGTCTGTCTTGCTCCAAAATTGTGTCCTTACGGTGACACAAAGCTTATTGGCCGCTGGGCTCGCCATGGCCCCGCCCCCCGCACGGATTGGCCGCTCGCCTCGGCTCCGCCCCCCCACGGATTGGTCGCTCGCCTCGGCCTGGCCCCGCCCTCCGCATGGATTGGCCGCTCGCCCCGGCCCTCCGCACGCATCGCCAGACATAACCTTGCGCTGCTGGGATCGTGACGGAGCCGGTGTACGCTGGTAACCATTATACACATCGGGTAACTAAGGTCCCTTAGTTACCCGATGTGTATCATAGTTACCAGCGTACACCGGCTCCCGGTACACATGTGCAGGGAGCCGGCATTATACTCCTCTCCCCCCAGGACTACTCCTCCTATTATAGTCCTCCTATTATACTCCTCTCTGAGTATAATAGGAGAACTATTATAGCATGGGGGATGGAGCACGATGGGGTGCGCAGCATGGGGGATGTAGCACGATGGGGGGTGCGCAGCATGGGGGATGTAGCACGATGGGGAGTGCGCAGCATGGGGGATGGAGCACGATGGGGAGTGCGCAGCATGGAGGATGGAGCACGATAGCGAGTGCGCAGCATGGGGGATGGAGCACGATGGGGGGTGCGCAGCATGGGGGATGGAGCACGATGGGGAGTGCGCAGCATGGGGGATGGAGCACGATGGGGAGTGCGCAGCATCGGGGATGGAGCACGATGGGGAATGCGCAGCATAGGGGATGGAGCACGATGGGGGGTGGGCAGCATGGGGGATGGAGCACGATGGGGGGTGCGCAGCATGGGGGATGGGGCACGATGGGGGGTGCGCAGCATGGGGGATGGAGCACGATGGGAGGTGTACACCAACACACACAGACAACACACCACACACACACTGGGAACCACAAACACCGCCATACACAGACACCCACACACACATACAACACCGCTCTCACCCCCCGCCACACCCAGACAACACCCAGAACATGTACAGCGCCCTACACAAACACTTGGTAACTACACACAACAACATCTATATATATAACAAAAATCATACATGAACTACACAATACGTAAATTCTAGAATACCCGATGCGTAGAATCGGGCCACCTTCTAGTATATATATAATTTAGATATTTAAGTGGTGAAAAATAAAATCAGAAATTCATTATTGAAAACATATTTTGATTTAATGGACATTTTCTAATAATTATAAATAATTGATTTTTCAGTTGGTAACCTTTGTAGCTTTGTTTTTTTTGTTTGGTGATCTTATGTTTTGTTGTTTTTCTATACTGGGGTAAATATGATACATTAATCAATTATTTTTGTGTAGTTATGGCCTCCCAAAACCCACAATTCTGGCATTTTGATTTTTCTTCTTTTTACAGTTTTTACAGATTAGGTTTATTAAACCTATGTTCAGAAAGATCAGAATTTTTGGGACACTTTGATACCAAATTTGAGTATTTTATATTTTTTTTTACATTCTTTATTGATAACTGGGGAAAAGGGGGTGATTCAAATTTTTATGGTTTTTTATTTTTTTCATTTCTACAACTTTGTTTTTACTTTTTAATTTATTGCATGGTATCTTTAGAGAATCTAAATCTGTGATTGTCTGATTGTTTTTACTATATACAAAAGCTGGTTGAATCACTGGTGGCAATATTAGCTCCCAATCCAGACACCTCCAGTGCTTCATTGCATCTATACTCCTGCAATACTGTAGAGGCAAATCTGCCTCTGCTTGTAGCATCAGAGAACACACAGACTGGGCCAGTATGATGCCTCTGTTCAGAACCGTCAATTAAGTAGAAGCGCACTTCCTCCCATCAAGCAGGAAACCTGGGGAGTGGAGTGTTCCTCCAAAATATGAGTCAGCGCCTTTAAGACAAGAAAATTCTTACTTTACAATTGTTGCACTTGGTTTAAAATTACACAAAAGTTTCTAAAAGGGATGTTTCATGTCTCATAGAAAGACAATGGCCTCATGAATCATTACTACTAGGGGATAGTGAAATGTGCCAATATGTCTACAATTTTAGATTAGCAATTTTGAGCTTGCTCATATATAGGACATAAGTATATAAGATATTGAATTTATGATATAGAATGTAATTTTGACATAAGGGTACAACAAAAAATGATACTATGAACTTTTTTTCATGTTAACAACAATGTTATCGTAAAGGCCGCTTTACACGCTACGACATCGCTAAAGCGATGTCGTTGGGGTCACGGAATTTGTGATGCACATCCGGCCGCGTTAGCGATGTCGTTGCGTGACACCTATGAGTGATTTTGAATCGTCGCAAAAACGTGCAAAATCGCTAATCGGTGACATGCCCCCCCTATTCCCAATTATCGTTGCTGCTGCAGGTACGATGTTGTTCATCGTTCCTGCGGCAGCACACATCGCTATGTGTGACACCGCAGGAACGAGGAAACTCACCTTACCTGCGGCCGCCCGCAATGAGGAAGGAAGTAGGTGGGTGGGATGTTCGTCCCGCTCATCTCCGCCCCTCTGCTTTGATTGGGTGGCCGCTTAGTGAAGTTGCTGTGATGCCGAGCAAACCGACCCCTTAGCAAGGAGGCGGTTCGCCGGTCACAACGACGTCGCTAGGCAGGTAACTAGTGTGACGGGTACGCGTGATTTAATGCGCCACGGGCAGCGATTTGCCGTGACGCACAAACGATGGAGGCGGGTACGCACGCTAGCGATCTTGCTAGCGAGATCGCAGCGTGTAAAGCGGCCTTTAGTCTTCCTTTGTATCAGTTGAGCAGGTCTACTTTACAATATTATTTGCACTCATATAAGAATGCCCTTGATTTTGACCATGTTACAATTAAAAATGGGAACCATTTGCATTCGGGGCTGAAGTGTCAAATTATAGCCTTGGGGCAAGCACAGCACTAAGCTAACCTTCGAATAACATTAGACAAAGACTAACAAAGTCTAATAAAAATAATAAAGACTAATAACAAAGACTAGAGGTGCTTTCAGGATTGCACATGCATGTATTACCCCAGGTTTATGATTTAGCTGTTAGAATAACAATGGCATAGAGCCCCATCTCGCAGTATGAAGACACAACTTTGTGGTATATTCACACTCCCATTTTAAAAAGCTTAAAAGTTCTCAATTTATTGCCACTTTTTTCCTGCGTATTCTGGTTTTTATTATTTTCTTTTTAATCTACGATAGGAGTTCCAGAGATATGGGGTCTTTTTAATTTTTATAGTCTTTACCAAAGGGCATATCTGTTAATAATACAGAGCCCTAATGGCATGCCCCTAGAGAGTCCTGTGAGCCAAGCGACCTTGATAGAGAATATAAACGTTAGTACTAAATAAAAAAAAACCATATAACTGGAACTGTATGGCAGATTTAAAAAAAAATACTCAGGGGAGTGGTAGGAATACCATAAGAGGAAAAACTATACATTTTTACCCTGTGACATTTTTAAATCTAATTAGAAAGAGCTTTCCCTTTGCAATGTAATGACATACACTACTTGCAGTATAACCATCCCTCTGTAATGAAATCATGTACCACTGTTATTTATTTATACTAATATAATTACTCCCTTTGTGATATACTCATTTGCACACCTTGTATAATTATTTTACCTCACCATCAGATTCAGTCACTGTCCAGGTTCTGATCGTCTTTGTTTGTGTTCATTGACTTTTTGCCAACAGATGTTTCCATGCTGTAATTCAGCCTGTCCTATCACCCGGTGGGTGTAACTATTGAAAGTATCCTTTGGGCTTGAATTTCCCTCTGGTAATATTTCTGAAGTGGACCATGATTGTAATTACAGTCTTTCTGCCCAGTGCTATTCCTTGCAGATTGTTACTTTTGGTTTATCTTATTTTTTACTGTGCACCTTCTCCCAGATTCTTAAATTGGTAAGTGATACCCATGAAGGTCGCTTAGGGAGCAAGGCTCGAGTGGTCAATCTTAGTCCAGTTAAAGTTGTTTTAGTCTGTACAGGGGCCAGTGAATGCTCAAATAGACATCTTTCTAACTATAGGAGACTCAGAAAGTTGGTCCGATCAGCCAACAGTTTAATATTTATGGGGGCTTCCCAACTTACCCTTGACAGATGATGTTAGAGAAGAGAATAATCTGGCCGCTCTAATTTCTGATGGGTGAATCTTTTGCACTTGGGGAAAATGCCACTGCCAGAGGAGTCCAACAGTGAATCTCACTTTTTACTTACTCCCAACTACAGTACCAGGGTTGGGTCCAGGTTTATGTGAGTTACAAGATGAAAGGAGCCTCTATGTGATATAGATTTGTGCTGTGTCCTACTGCTTTTCAAGTTATTGTTAGTAATAGGCAGTGAGACTGCTTGTTGCATATTGAAACATGCTGCTTCCACCACCCAAAACCAGCCTTTTCTCAGAGAAGCCATGCCCCATGTCAGACGAAGAGCAAAAATTGTCTGAAACTCATCATTTGCACCAAAAAAATTCTCATTCATGACTTGTACTATATTTACTAAGCCAGAATTCTGGCATGTTTAGAGAGCTAAATATGCCCCTGTGATGTTGCAGCCCCTGCAATGTGGGGGAGGGGATACTCACTCAGCATGCGGGTTCAGGTAGACACGGGAGGTACTTTGTAAACCTCAGGCTGCTTTATTTGGATCGCATAAAGCATACCGCCAGTACCGACAACAAATGGCATTTACATACAGGAAAACAGGCACATTCCAAAACACCAGATCTCCAGGGTCAGTCCAGCACATAAGTCTCAGCAGAGACTTCTCAGAAGAGGTTTCCTCACCTCCACCCATAGACAAACCCGGAACTACTTCCTCCAGCACAGGTTTATACAGAGCAGAACAACGAGTGTGTCCAGAGGCCTGGCTTTTTCCTCTGGGACCACACCCCAAGGTGGCGATATGGTGAACAGCCATCCCACCCATCTCTTTAGCTGTTCACAACAAACCCGGTGGGGGTAATACACATTAACCCTCTCAGCACCTAATATGCTGGAGTATTCCACAAAGGTTCACATCACTGATTTCAATAATCTCAGCGACATATCTCCCCTCTTGCACCGTACCAGTGATCATATCACACATCCCCCCCTCTGCCCAAAGCCGGGGGATTTGGCACCTAGATATAGCGGACAAGAGCACCCCCTCTGTCCGCCCTGGACTTCAGCCCTTGACATACCATCCGACACAGTCACCAGACCCTTCCCAGTGAACCCTCTTCTTGGATACGCCCCCTGGTCAGACCTATCTCTCCATGACGACCCCCAACAGTCAGTGTGGTACGGAGACTCTCCTTTAGTCAGTACTACCGCCTTGTCTAACTCTGAGCTATCCGGTCCACTAGAGGGGTTACTATCGAAGGGCCTCAGCACTGAGCTGACAGAAGAGTCGCCATAGCTAGACCCTCGGCATTGTCTTTTTGCATTTCTATTTTGGGCTTTTCATCTAAGGCATCTTCGTCTATCTCTCCGATTTTGCACTCTCTTGTCAGCATCTTTGGCTAAAGACACGTCACTGCTTTCATTCTGTCCGTTGGATTTTGTCTCAAAGAACCAAGACCTTTCAGAGTCTGTGCTATAGCCTGATGAATACCTGGGTCCTCTATGACCTTGGCTCATATTACTATAGGACTTGTGTGGCACCCTGGACAAGCCAGGGGCCACAGGTAACAACACACATACACCCCCACCCCCAGCAGTTCACAGCAGACATCCCCAGTGAAACTTGATTCCTTCCTCGGGCTCAGCCAGACACACCAGGTGGGCGGAGTCAGGAGATGGAGACGCCCACCCAGGAGTTTGGCTGGCCTGAGGCAAGAAACAAGCCCAGTGAAGTCCTAGGAGAGGAAGACAGAGGAGGTCTGCAGAGAGGCAGACGCAGACTGGGGCCTAGGTTGGAACATAGGGCCCTCGTGCAGAGTGAGGCAGACGGTAGTGGCCATCTGCAGGGAGCCGGGCAGACAGTTGGTGGAACCGTAGGTAGCCGGGGCTGGACGGTGGCCCACCGGTACTGAATCGGGGAGCCAGCTGGAAACCGGAGCGCAGGAGGAGCGTACGGAAGGTGCAGGAAAGGACTTACATCACCAACCTGGGGTCAGGGGAAAAACACCGCAGCCGCCTGTGGGACCCGTCCATCCAGCCATTTGTTTCAGCAGAGACTCTGTGTGCATCATTGGGCTGAGTGAGTACCACCCTGCCGTGCGGCACAGCGCTGCCCCTGCGACCCTGCACCTCACCAGGCCCCGTAACCTGCCTGCCATCCATCCCCACCCCGTCACCGGGCCCTGGGACCACCAACCCCCTACCCACGGAGGGGAAACAACATCCTAGCTGCTCCATACCATCGCTCCTGGGATCCCCGTCCAGAGCAGCGGTGGTGTCACAACCTCACCACAACCGTGGGTGGCGTCACGGACAATCTCCCTTACCTAACCCCTTTTTACTGTGGAGCCTGGGATCACAGACTGGGTCACGCCACCGTGATACCCACAGAAGTGACCTCGTGGCCCGGATCTGAGTACCCCTTATCCACGGGCGACACACTTGCTTTTGCCTTCTGAGGTAACACATTCATAAAGTGGGCCACAGTTCTTTTCTGGGCCATAGCCCAATTATGGTTGCATCTCACCCCAACGTGGCAAAGTTGGTTTGCAATTGCTCCTTCTAGCTTCAATTGTTTTAATTCTTCCAAGCATCCCAGGCGGTATTCTAGGAGGGCTCGTATATCTTCAACACACTCCTTTGTTCCCACAATGGCATATGGAACCATACCGACTTCACAGGGCATCTTGGCTTCATTATGAATATCAATTCTTAATCTCGTCACACCGGTCTTATCAACCATCTCCTGCATGGCTCCTCCATGTCGTCCCAGAAACCTCATGACCAGCTCTCTGGGCACTTGTATGATCTCTTCCACAAACTCCAACAACCTTTGAGCTGTCTTGACCACTTCTGCAGTTTTCCCATAGATACGAAATGTTCCACTGTTTTTTTCTAATTGCACAGCTATAACACCTGGAACCTTCCTGGCTTGCTTAATATTATTTCTTAGCGCTCTTATTGCCAGCCCAATTAATGTTTTCTTTACAACCACCACTTCTTGAAACACTGCGGTCAGCTGCTTCATCTACGCCAAGCGTCTGGTGTTTTCATCCTTCTTTGCAGTGATGAGCCACTTCGTACGAAGACACCGTAGGTGCATGTCACTCAGGATGACCACTCGCTTCTTTGTGACATCACTAAAAGAGCACACCACCAACCGATTAGTCTCTGTGGCAAAGTACACTTTACAGACTCCTACTGCCTTCTGAAATCTATTATGTACCGTCTCACTGGCACAGGCTTCTCTTAAGTCTTCTGGCACATCTATCAGGCACTTGAAGACTGGTCTGCTTCCTTTACTTTCAAGGACACTAGACTGTTCCTGAGGTCTCTTGCCTCCCTCCATATTCTTCACCAAAGGCTTCACCTTTTGAGTTACACACTCCTCGGGTTCAGCCCCAGCCTCAGAGCCTTTAGGTTTCATGCTCTTAGCTGAGTCAATCTTCTTGTCTGCGATCTTGGTTTTACCCACTGAGTCAGTCAAGCTCTTAGCTCCTGATGAGATCTTGGGTCTAGACTTCACCTCTTCCTCAGAGGCTCTTTCCACTTTTTCAGCACCAGCTGTGTCTTGGGACTTCACTGCATTACCTCCAACTTCCTCTTGGGTCTCTGCAGTGTCACCATCAGCCTTCTCTTGGGAATTTGCAGCATCACCTTCTACCAGGGCGTCACACCCTTCAGCATGGTACTCTGTTACTTTTAGAGATGTGGGTCTGTATGCACTGTTATCCACCCCAGCACTAGGTAGTTCACCAGTCTGCTCACCATGACCGTTGTGGATTATTCCTCCACTAACACTCTCCAGGATTTCTTTTCTTGTAGTCCTTTCCAGGATTTCATTTCCTATACCACTCTCACTTGACAGACCATCAGCTTCGTGCTTGGAAATCATAGGGGACACCACCATTACTTCCTTGGTTGGCTCCTTTTCTGCAATTTCAGCCCACTGATTTTTGTCGTTACAATGTGTCAGTTCAGTCTCTGATTCCTCTTTCTTTCGCAGGATATCGCTGTCTGACTCTACCATAGCAAATGCTACTGGCAACCTGTTTTCATTAACCAGGTATTTCACCTTCTCTGCACCCTCCTCAGACAGCATACACTGTGCCACCTCTCGGCGCTTATTACGTCTTCGGCATCGGGAGGAAGTTTTACCCTTCTCACCCATCTGTACCTCACTGTACTAGTTTGTCACCTTTCTTGAGTCAGTGTCTTTACTGGAGTCATCGTCACTCCCCCTGGTGTCCTGGACTAACACGTCCCCACTTAACCAGGTGTCGGCCCCCCTGTATGGAGCTCACCTGTTTTTAACGGTCGCACTATCATTTGCTATTTTAAAGGTCATGTCACTAAGTTGGGCATGTCGCCCATTTTCTTTGGTCACCCATAACTTAGGACTGTTGCCTCTAGGAGGCACTCTCTCCTCCTTCTGACACAGAAACATACAACAAGGAACCCCTCCAGCCTCCAGCTGTGGTGGGGCTTCCTTAGCACCACTGCGATTTTTGCATGAGCTCATGGGCACTTTCACCAGCTCCCACAAGTCCTCAAAAAAATCACAGTCCCGGCCTATTATAATGGGATGCGGTAAGTCAGGCACTACACCAACATGAACGGATCCAAGCACCCCATCCGTCTCAACGATCACTCGGGCCCATGGATACTCTCCAATGTTCCCATGTCTGCAGCGGGCTTCCATCTTTCCAGGAATCAGGTATTGAGCGAGGCCCTCACCAGGGACACCAAGCTCAGAGTCTACCAGCCTAGTCACACATTTGCCATCAACTTCCACGGAACACAGACGTGACTTCTCGCTAGCTGGCCAGTCTGTACCGCAGACCGGACACACATAGCATGAGCCGCAGCATTGTCCTTGGCTACTGTCCACCGGTGCCACTACACCTTCGAATTTGGGATGCTCCGCCCCTTTTTGGGCCATCACCGCTTTCAGGGGCCCCGCCCCTTTTGGGTAACTACCCCTTTCTGGGCCTCTGCCCCCTATTGGGCAACCACCCCCTTCCGGGACTCTGCCCCCTTTTGGGCGACCAAGCCTTTATGGGACTCCGCCCCCTTATGGGGTTTCTGTGGCTTTCTTGCAGTGTCTTTAGCCCCCAGTTCACACCACTCCCCATTATCTCCCTGGGCACCCTGGGTCCATACTGGCCCCAGAAGGGAACTCACAAACTGATCCACTGCTGCCACATCTCTGTGCAATGACCGCTCCCTCTGTCCATGCACAAGGAACTGGTACAGCTCCTCCATAACGTCCAGGCCTGCTGCTCCACTCATGGCTGCTCAGCTCCCCCAGACCTGCATGGACCCGCCGATCCACCGCAAGCCGCTTGAGTGCGCTGTCACTTTTCGTGGACCCGCCGATCCACAGCTGTAAATCCAACACGTGCTCCTGGGAACGCTGCCCGCTATCTAGCATCAATTGTGATGTTGCAGCCCCTGCAATGTGGGGGAGGGGGTACTCACTCAGCATGCGGGTTCAGGTAGACACGGGAGGCACTTTGCAAACCTCAGGCTGCTTTATTTGGATTGCATAATGCATACCGCCAGTACCGACAACAAATGGCATTTACATGCAGGAAAACAGGCATATTCCAAAACACCAGATCTCCAGGGTCAGTCCAGCAGATAAGTCTCAGCAGAGACTTCTCAGAAGAGGTTTCTTCACCTCCACCCACAGACAAACACAGAGCTACTTCCTCCAGGACAGGTAAATACAGAGCAGAACCACCAGTGTGTCCAGAGGCCTGGCTTTTACCTCTGGGACCACACCCCGAGGTGGAGATATGGTGAACCCACCCATCTCTTTAGCTGTTCACAACAAACCCGGCCCAGGTAATACACATTAACCCTCTCAGCACCTAATATGCTGGAGAATTCCACCCAGGTTCACACCACTGATTTCAATAATCTCAGCGACACATATCTCCCCTCTTGCACCGTACCAGTGATCATATCACACCCCATAGTGTGAAGAAAATCTTACACAAAATAAACTGTGTAATCAAATTCAGCAGTACTATCAGCTTGCAGTCATGATATGGCATTAAGGCTTACAAAAAAACCCACATTTTAGCACTACTACCGACGAAGAGCTCTGAAAAGATTAAAGAGAAAGATAAAGAGAAAAAAATTAAACACAATAAAAAAGTTTCCAAACAACACAGCATAGGTAATTTTGTTACATAGGTTCTCTAGGTGTTTTCTTTAAAAGCAGAGAAGACCAAAGTTAGTTTAGTTTATTTTTCTTTTCTTCATATGTCATGCGACCAAAAATGTAATGGATACAATTTTCAGGGTATTTTTATACCCTAACCACTTTTGCAATGAGCTTTATTATAAAATACACTACATTTCACCCTGTCTAACTAATCCCTAAATATATATTTTTTTTTAATTCACCTCCAATGACACTTCCTTTAAGTAAAGTCTCAAACTGGATTTCACAGTGCTGAGGCTGCACTTACTTCCCTATAGCATCTTTCATCCCAACTGGACCTGAATGTCATCAGGGAGGGGTGGTGTGCTATGATGAGATGACATGACATTAGAGCTGGGCGGACCCGTACTGTAAAAATCCGGATCTGCATGGTTTCAAAGTTTCCCGGGTGCCCAATCCCGCGATTCTGGCTGTTTGATCTGGATCCAGCACTCGAGAAGTTTAAAAAAAATAAAAGGAAATAAAAATGAAGCGAGCGCTTCATACTTATCTAATCTTCGCAGCTGTACACTGCTCCCATGCGGCTGCACGCTGCTCTTCCAGCCTCTGCTCATCATTGCTCATCTATATGCACTCAGCACTGCTTTCCCCAACCACCGGCAGGCCTTACCTCTGTGATTGGTTGCAGTCAGACATGACCCCAGCTTGTCTGACAGCGTCTCACTGCAATTGTGACGCCCTGGCAAAACCAGGGTGTCACACAGCCTGCAGAAATCCAGCAAAGTGCAGGCCATTCTCCTCCTTGGTAACCTGATCCCACACCAGTGCAGCAGGACAGACACCCCCCCCCCAGTGTAAGAGCTAAACTGAGCAGCAGGGGAGGGGCGAGAGCAGAGTGAGTGAGGAGTGTGAAGAGAGCAGACCAGGAGAGGATAGCTCGTGGAGGCTGTGAGGAATGGAAGGGTGAGGAAGGGGCCCGAGGTAGCCAGGGCAGGGTGTTGGCCCGCCGGTACCAAGGGAAGACCCAGATCACTGCAGGGGAGTGGGCTCCCCGTTCCCGACTGAGGAAGGAGAAAGAGGCATCTGGCTGCAGGCAAGAACTGGATCCTGCTGTATTGTGTGGGATCCAAACACCATCCGTACCGAAGGCTGCGGACAACAGCAATTCCTAGTTTACCAGTGACTCTGTGTGAAATACTTGTAAGTACGCCTGTGCCCTCAGGCACCACACCGCAGCACTGCACCCTGCGCCCTACATATCCCCGAACGGGCCCTGGGACCAACTCCCCCTACCCACGGAGGGGTTAACATCCAAAGCTGCGCCCCAACACCTTTCCCGGGACTCCCACACCTTCACCGCAGCGGTGGTGTCCACTATCACCACAACCCGTGGGTGGCGTCACGGACAATCCCCTTTTACAATAACCCCTTTTTACAGTGGAGCCTGGGATCACAGACCGGGTCACGCCACCTTGATACTTACTGAAGTGACCCTTAGCCCGGATCTGAGTACCCCTATCCCTGGGCGTCACACAATCAGTCATCGCAACTCATTCATTCCCTGAAGTGCACAGCGAGCAGCCATGCTCTATGGCCGCTCCAGTTTATTTACTTTTACTTACAGATTAGTGATGAGGGGATGTCTCATAGACGCTGCCATTACTAATCCTGAACTTAGTACCTGCTGTGGGCTGCTATTAACTCCTTATTACCCCGATTGCCACCACACCAGTGCAATTGGGAAGAGCGGGGTAAAGCGCCGGGATTGTCACATCTAATGGATGCGACAATTTCTGGCAGCTGGAGGCCTGAAAATACAGCAACAGCTGTCAGCTTGTCTTGACTGAGTATCAAAATTAGGGGGACTGCATTGTTTTTTTTAATAATTTATATAATAAAAATAATAAAAAAAGTTGCATGCGGCTCCTCTTAGGTCAGAATCACACTTGGAGGGACTTGCACGAGTCTCACATCGCATCACCCAGCACGGCTGCACACACTCTCCTGACAGGAGCAGATCAGCTGCATGTAGCTCTATGCAGCTGCACGTTTGTGTCTGGAGAGTGTCAGGGAATGCAGGGTGATGTGATGCGAGACTCGTGCAAGTGTGACTCCGGCCTTATGGTGCGCTCACAAGAACCGTATGACTTGCACGAGTCTCACATCGCATCACCTGGCAGCCGCACACATACATGCTGTCAACCCGCTCCTGTCAGGAGAGTGTGCAGCTGCCAGGTGATGCGATGCAAGACTTGTTCAAGTGTGAGTCCGGCCTTACAGTGCGCTCACACGAGCTGTATAACTCACACGAGTCTTGCATCGCATTACCTGGCAGCCGCACACTCTCCAGACACAAGCATGCAGCTGCATAGAAATACATGCAGACATACAGTACATACATGTATGCTCCTGTCAGGAGAGTGTGTGGCTGCTGGGTGATGTGATATGACACTCGTGCGAGTCATATGGCTCGTGTGAGCACAGCTTAAGGCTGGAGTCACACTTGCACGAGTCTCGCATCACATCACCCGGCAGCCGCACAGTCTCCTGACAGGAGCGGGTCAGCTGCATGTATTTCTATGCAGCTGCACTCTTCTGTCAGGAGAGTGTGCGGCCGCTGGGTGATGCAATGCGAGAATCCGGCCTTATTTTGATACACAGCCAAGATAAAGCGGGCTGCAGCTGTGGGCTTTATCTGTGCGTGTGTGGTGTCAGAATACGGGGACCCTGTACCGATTGTTTTATTTATTTTTTTTTTTTTACCACGATACTCACCCGCAGACACTTGCACTGCTTTCTCCACCCACCGGCCGTCCTGGTGCCTGTGATTGGTTGCAGTCAGCTGACACACTGCCACTCAGGGTGGGGGCGCATCTAACTGCAACCAATTACATGTGCCGGTGGGTGAGGAAAGCAATGAATGTTCAATGAAGATTATCAGCTCCTGAAGTGGAAGCGTGAACTGGAAGCAGTCTGCCGCCATGATGGAGGTTTGATGAGTACACCGCACGCGCTCCTACCCCCCTATCCCTTCTACCTACATTTTTAATCTCCAGATTCTGGTTCCCATAAACTTATATGGGTACCAGAATCTGGACTGGATCCTTTTTTTTTTATTTAGCAGGGAGTAATGTTTTTGCGAGTCTGCCCCACTCTACATGACATCACTGTTGCAAAACAGAGCTCAGAGGCTGTGCCAAGGGTGGCTTAGTCATTGGGTAAAGCGAGGAAGCATGCTGTCAACATAATATCACCCCTGCAACCAAAACACCAGGACTGTACCAGTTGCAAGGAGCTGAGATTGAACTAAAAGAGGGTGAGTACTTGCTGAGTTTGATACTTTATTTTTACACAGTCTTAGACCCAATGTCCTGAAAGTGGACAACTCCTATTACAGAATATACAGTGTCAGCATAAATGAGTAAACTCCCTTTGAAAAGTAAGATTTTAATCAATATCTCACTGAGCACAAGAAAAAATTCCAGTTTTGACAAGACTGACTTTCACAGTATATTTTTTAACCCATAATGTGAAAGTAAGAGTAATACTAAACCTTTAATTACAAAATGTCCATTAAATCTAGCTCTCAAAACACCAAGAGCACTTGTGCAGTCCCAGATAAAGACACTACCACCACCATGTTTCACTGTAGGCACCATGCATTTAAAAAATTAATTTAAAAAAATGCATTGTGGCTACAGTTAAACATGATGGTGGCAATGTCTTTAGCTGGGACTACATGACTATTGATGGTGCTGAGGAGCTATATTTTTTTGATTGTATCAAGATTTCACAAATATACTATTCTATATTGAAAGAGAAGATGCTTCTCTGTGCTCTTTGTAGACATGCACTTTTCCAATATAACAATGATCCTAAATACATATCTGAAAGTGATTTAATGGCTAAGTAAATCTCCAGATCTAAACCCAATCGAGCGTCTATGGGGAATTTTGAAAAAACAAGTTGAACATCATACTCTATCCAGTAGCCAGGCTCTAAAAGGGGTAATTATTGAAGAATGGAAAAAGATATATGTTACAATATGCCGCCAACTTGTTCATTCCATGCCTAGAAAATGTGGTGCTGTTCTTGGAAATTAAGGCAGTCATACACAATAATAGATGTAGTAGTTTTTGATGTGGGGTGAATTCATTTTTGTATTAACTAATTTCAATAGACCTGAATATTTTGTAATGAAATTTATATTATTAAGGTGGTGGTCCAAAGTCAAAACTAAATTTAATACTAAATCCCTATTTAATTAGTGCCATAATCTAAGCTATTTTCTAATATACTTGAATTAAAAATTCCCTACTGTTAACAAACTATACTAACTGCTATTTTTTTTTTTCTCCTACTTCTTTTCTGCTAAAAATTCATTTTATAATCCAAGTTTATGCTGGGATACTCAAAAAAAGGCTCCCCAGAGCACTGGGCAGAGTTTGTGGTCACTGTCACAGCCCCTGTCCCCTCCCTAAAATGAAGCGTCATCAGTGATACTCATTTCAAGGGCTGTGCTCATCACTGCTACGTCCCTCCATGTGTGATCTGTAGTAAATAGCATCCACTTTGTTGTCAGCTCAGATAAGTAATAATCAAGTGGCAATAGAGTGGTGTCAAGACCTGGCATGCAGGAGACCAGTAACTTCACTAGTGGAGGTGGCGAAAGCCTCCTACAAGTCGGGTATAGAAACCGCTCTGTTGCCAGATGATCTAAAGTGGCAACAGATCAGACACTATCACTGTACAGATCACACAGTGCACAGCTCACAGGGAGAGACACAGCAGGGAAGATCACAACCCCTGAAAGGAGCATCACTGATGGCGCTTAATTTCAGGGAAAGGGCAGGGGCTGTGACAGTCACCACAGCCTCTGCCCCCTGCTCTAATGATGCTTTGTTTGAGTATGCCCGAATGCACTGGGATTCTCCAACAAAGTGTCATCACACAGGAAATAGGAAAAAAAAATGAATAGCAGTTAGAGTAGTAAGGGAAGGATAGGGGATTTTTAATGTAAGTATATTATAACATAGCTTAGATTATAGCACTAAATAGATAGGAATTTAAAATAAAATTTAGTTTGACTTTGGACCACCAGTTTAACCTTACAGTCATGTTACGGGTTAAAACAAATGTTCTATAAAACTCATTTTTTTATTTGTTCTTGTGTTCAGTGAGCTATTGATACAGAGTAATCAGAAAGCCTATGCTCTAAGGATCCATTCCACCAATGCATACTCTAGTCTACAGTATGTGTCTGAGTGTTCCTGTCTCTGGAGTTGCACACTTCCCAGTCAGTTGGAGTATCAGTGTCCAGACCCCCACTTATCTGCTTGAATTTACAAAATACCCCAAGAAAGCATAGACTTTCTATTTTACCATACTGCAATATGTGTGCACTCAGGCAAGAGCTATGCGTTCCTGTCTCTTGAGCTGTGCACTTCTCAGAAAATTCTTGAGCAACTGGTGGGAGTTTCTGGACCTTAACCCCCAAGAAAGTACTTTCCATTAAAAGTACAACAAAATGTAAGAAATGTAAACCAAGTTTTATTTACTCGTTTACATATAAATGCTTTTACAAATGATTCTGTACAGTTTACTGCACCCTAAGGACTAAACTCTACTGGCCACACTTAGGGGCACTTTACACACTACGATATCGCAAGCCGATGCTGCGATGCCGAGCGCGATAGTACCCGCCCCCGTCGCAGCTGCATTATCATGGTGATAGCTGCCGTAGCGAACATTATCGCTACGGCAGGTTCACATGCACTCACCTGCCCTGCGACGTCGCTCTGGCCGGCGACCCGCCTCCTTCCTAAGGGGGCGGGTCGTGCGGTGTCATAGCGATGTCACACAGCAGGCGGCCAATAGAAGCGGAGGGGCGGAGATGAGCGGGACTTAAACATCCTATCCACCTCCTTCCTTTCGCATAGCCAGCCGGGACGCAGGTAGGAGATGTTCCTCGCTCCTGCGGCTTCACACCCAATTCATGGAAATGACCGACGCTACACCGATGATATGATTACGACCCTTTTGTGCTCGTTAATCGTATAAAAAATGCTTTACACACTACGATGTCGAGAGCGACGCCGGAAGTGCGTCACTTTCGATTTGACCCCACCGACATCGCACCTGTCGATGCCGTAGTGTGCAAAGTGGCCCTTAGAGCTGAAGGTACACAGACCTCTGCTACAGATGGTCACTTGTCGCCACTGAGTTGAAATCTCTCATATTTCCCAAATAAATTAAACTGCAGCAAGGTTACTCTGTGGCTATCTCTGTTGCTTTTCAGCACTGTGGTTCTGGGTTCAAATCTCATGAAAAGAGGGACATCTGTAAGAAGTTTGTTTTCCTTATTTTGCGTGGATTTCCTCCCACACTCAAAACACATACTGATAGGAAACTTAGATTGTGAGACAGTGATGATAATCTCCGATAAGTACAGTGCAATATGCTAGAGCTATGAAATAAATAATAATTGTAGCCTTCCCTAGGTAAGAGCTTAGCATTACTGACCTCTGGGCACTCTCTTATAGTTAACTCTTTGCAGATTGACAATGCAAAAATACCATTCTCTTCCAAGGCCAGACTTTGAAAAGCCCCTAACTATTAAACCATCACTATATTGGCTCACAGTCTAATCCCATGACACCTTGCTCACTGAGGCAGATGAACCAGTGACCTCAAGCTTTTTCCCAGGCTCCATGTCATACTTCCCTGATCGCAAACCACCGCCACCTCCTTAGTGGGTTACAAGCTGACCCAGTCTCCATGCCACCACTACTGCTAATGATCTACATCAAGTTCTATTTTTTACCAGAACTCCCCAAGTAGACATTGTTCAGACCTAATGTCTCATATGCTGAACTCCATTTCCACTAGACACCACATATGGGCAATTCATCTTTTATATCCTTCTAATGACTGCTGCTATGTGGTACTGCAGTACTTTGGCATAACCATGAAGACTTATCAACTTTATCATTAGGCTTTTCCTCACCCTATGCAGATATCTGTACTTTCCCCCTTAAGGTGATAGGTGAGAAAAAGTCTTTAGATGCCAGTCGCAGCAATAGGTCTGCTGGATGTTGTGACTTGCTGTCTAAATGACATGCAACACAAAGGCATCATACTGTATATAAAGTATAGCATGGAAAACAGACACGTGTATTTACTGTAAACAGTAAGTTACTTTGCAGTCTCTCAGAAAACCATGAAAAAGGTACATCTTTAGTCCTCTGGATGTAAGGGTGAGAATTTCTACTTTTTGCACTTGCATACATAATTCAACCCCTGGCAAAAATGATTGACTCACCTGGCTCTGAGGATGTTCATTCAGTTGTTTACTTTTGTTTAAAAAAAGCAGATCACAGACATGGCACAAAACTAAAGTCATTTCAAATGGCAACTTTCTGGCTTTTAAGAAACACTAAAAAAAATCATGAAAACATAATGTACTACCAGTAATGGTTACGTTTCAAGACCAAACAGGGGGAAAAATTATGGAATCAATCAATTATGAGGAAAAAAATTATGGACTCACCCTGTAAATTTTTATTCCCAAAACTAACATCTGCATCAAATAAGATCTGCTCGTTAGTTTGCATCTAAAAAGAAGTGATCAAACCTTGGAGAGCTGTTGTAGCAAGTGGACTGACATGAATCATGGCTCCAACACGAGAGATGTCAATTGAAACAAAGGAGAGGATTATCAAACTCTTAAAAGAGGGTAAATCATCACACAATGTTGCAAAAGATGTTGATTGTTCACAGTCAGCTGTGTCTAAAACCTGGACCTAATACAAACAACATGGGAAGGCTGTAAAGGCAAACATACTGGTAGACCAAGGAAGACATTAAAGCGTCAAGATAGGAAACTTAAAGCAATATGTCTCCAAAACAGGAAATACACAACAAAACAAATGAGGAACAAATGGAAGGAAACTGGAGTCAATGTCTGTGACCGAATCATAAGAAACTGCCTAAAGGAAATGGGATTTACATACAGAAGAGCTAAACAAAAGCCATCATTAACACCTAAACAGAAAGAGCAAGGTTACAATGGGCTAAGTAAAAGCAATCGTGGACTGTGGATGACTGGATGAAAGTCATATTCATGATGAATCGCGAATCTGCATTGGGCAAGGTGATGATGCTTGATTTTTTGTTTGGTGTCGTTCCAATGAGATTTATAAAAATGACTGCCTGAAGAGATCACATACATTTTAACAGTCTTTGATGATATGGGTCTAAATGTCAGGTAAAGGCACTGGGGAGATGGCTGTCATTACATCTTCATTAAATGCCCAAGTTTACATTGAAATTTTGGACACTTTTCTAATCCCATCAATTGAAAGGTTGTTTGGGGATGATTAAATCATTTATCAAGATGATAATGCATCCTGCCAGAGAAAAAACTGTGAAAACATTCCTTGAAAGAAGACACATAAGGTCAATGACATGACCTGCAAATAGTCCGGATCTCAATCCAATTAAAAATCTTTGGTGGAAGTTGAAGAAAATGGTCCATGACAAGGCTCCAACCTGCAAAGCTGAATTGGCAACAGCAATCAGAGAAAGTTGGAGCCAGATTGATGAAGAGTACTGTTTGTCACTCATTAAGTCCATGCCTCAGAGACTGCAAGCTGTTATAAAAGCCAGAGGTGGTGCAACAAAATACTAGTGATGTATTGGAGTGTTCTTTAGTTTGTTTGTTTTTCATGATTCCATATTTTTTTCCTCAGAATTGAGTGATTCCATAATTTTTTCCCCTTGTTTGTTTTTGAAAAGTAACCGCTACTGGCTAGCACATTATGTTTTCATGATTTTTTTTTTGTGTTTCTTAATGTCAGAAAGTTGCCATTTGAAATGACTTTAGTTTTGTGCCATATCTGAATGAACATCCTCAGAGCCAGGTGAGTCCATAATTTTTGCCAGGGGTTGTACTACATGTTTACTTTTGATTATGCAAAATATACATAAATTCTCTACTCAAGTTGTATACTTAAGGGGATTTTTCCTATGAGCTATTCATTTTCTGACAGTAGAGTATAGGACAAGGGCTCAAATTCATCAATACGGGCTATTTTCCTGCTGGTCTTGTTGAAGTCAGACACTCCTGAGTCAATAAGAGGCACACACCTATTAATGAATCATGAGCATCTGATGAGTGGCATGTGGCTCTGATTGGAATAAGATTTCTTGCCATAAGAAACATGGCAGCTTATTATAGAGCATGGTGGCTCAGTGGTTAGCACTGCAGTCTTGCAGCACTGGGGTTCTGTGTTCAAATCCCGCCAAGGACACCATCTGCAAGGATTTTGTATCCTCTCCCTGTGTTTGTGTGAGTTTCCTCTGGATTCTCTGGCTTTCTCCTACACTCCAAAGACAGACAGATAAGATAAGGAATTTAGATTTTGAGTCCAAATGGGGACAGTATTGCTGATTTATGTAAAGCGCGGTAAAACGGTAAAGCTAAGACAAAGTGGCATGAAAATGGAAATGCTAATTTTCTGTGCAACTCCAAGATGCAACCAAACTTTCGAGACTTCACAGCAATTTGGCAAAATTGCTTTGATGAATCAGGGCCTAGGTGACGTGTGTTGACAAAAAGCTTTTGCATTTGCTATAACTTATAACAGAAAGCAACACATCCATTGATAATAGAAACCTTCTAAAATCTCAGCAGGTTTTAAGAGAATGCTGTCAATCTAAGGCTATGTGTGCACGTGTGCGTAATTCATGCAGTTACGCTGCGCTTTGTAGCGCAGCGTAACTGCATGCATCCTGCGTCCCCTGCACAATCTATGGAGATTGTGCAGGGGCCGTGCGCACGTGGCGTCTTAGAGCGCAGCGCTTCGGCTGCTGCCCGAAGCGCGCATTCTAAGAAGTGACACGTCACTTCTTCCGTGCGCTTTGCCGGAAACCCCTGCTCTGTCTATGGCAGGAGCTGCAGGCAGAGCGCACGTTCTCTGCCGGCACCATGCGCTTCAGAACGGAGCTTTTCAGCTGCGCTCTGAAGCGCACCTTTTAGGTGCGGTGCAGAGCGCACACGTGCGCACATAGCCTAAGACCCAATGAACTGATGGCAAATAATTCCTAAGAAACTGCCTTATCTACTTAATGGTATGTTCACACTGCGCTTTTTATGAGTATCTTAAGGTATGACCGCACTTTGCGTTTTTCTAAATGCATGTAAAAACGCTAATTGATGCCCAAGTTGATTTTTGTCTTTTTGTCTTTTTGCCCATAGAAGCAGCTAAAACGCATCCGTTTGCGTTGCTTTTCCATCGCTTTTGTGACGCGTGTTATGTGCTTTTTGTTATATTTCTATGTGCATTTTGATCGTAATTAAAAGGCTGCGTTTGTGCACACCGATTTTAAAGAAATAAAGTTGTTTGTTCAATTCGTGAAGTATTTGAAAAAAAAAAAAACAAACAAACACTTACCAGACTAATCATTTTCGTAACATCTAATTTCAGCCTTTTATACCATGCCATAGTTTGAGATTGTGCGTTCACAAACACTACCCCTAAATTACAATGGACAAGGATGTTTTCAGATCGCACAAAGGAACAATTTAAATTTTAAAGCATGTGACGTTAGTCTGATCTTTGCTGAGGTCACTTTCTACCGCAATTAGGTTGCGTTTTCATTGTTTGAAATGCAAAGGACACGCAAGTGAAAAGCATATAAAACGTTGATATTTTCATTTTGCACAAATGGATACGTTTTACATTGACATCAATGTTACCAAAACGTACCTAAAATGGCAAAAACAATTGACATGTTGCTTCTTTGAACGCATGGTTTTTGCCACAAAATATGCAAATTAAACGCAGCGCTTAGAAACGCTAAGTGCGGACTGAAAAAACACATTTTCCCATAGACTTTGCTGGAAAATAAAAACGCATGCCTTTGGGCATGAAAACGCAGCAGGTCAAAACGGACATAAAAAGCAGCTGAAACGCAGGTGGAAACGCAAAGTGCGGTCATACCCTTTGAGCAGTGGAAAAATGCACCTTTATGGTGCTCTTTTTAATGTGTTTTTTTTAGCTTTGAATGCTGATTCATTTGGATTTTCTGCTGAAAAAAGCTAAATGAAATACAATCAGGAAAAGTCCCAAACACAAAAAAAGCATGAAATAAACCAACAAAAAATGTTTCATATTTCTACTGCATATTTTTCTAGCAAAAAAATCCACATAAAAAACTGGGTGAACATATCTTTACTGGTGGATTGCTTGAGTCCAGGAGTTCTGGGCTACCCTGTGCTATGTAGATCGGGTGTCCACACTAAATTCGGTGTTAATATGGTGACTTTGAGGGAGCTCAGAGCTACCAGGTTGTCTTAAGGAGGGGTGAATCGGCCCAGGTCGGAAACGGGGCAGGTCAAACTCCCGTGCAGATCAGTAGTGGGACTGCGTCTGTGAATAACCAGTGTAGAGCAGCCTGGACAACACAGCGAAACACAGACTTTAAGCTGGGTGTAGTGGCGCGCACCTGTGATCCCAGCTTCCTGGGAGGCTGAGGCTGGTGGATTGCTTGAGTCCAGGAGTTCTGGGCTACCCTGTGCTATGTAGATCGGGTGTCCACACTAAATTCGGTGTTAATATGGGAACATATCTTTACTGCCTGATTGAGCTACATTTCGCAATCTATTATCTCTAAAAACACCTCATACTATGTAAACTTCTACAGCTGTGTAAATTACATGTTACATTTGTACTACATCAGAAATGTAAGTAATATCAGTTTATTACAAATATTGTCAGTTATAAATGATTTAATCACGAAATGTATAATTGGTGGAGGAAGGTTGAACTAGATGGACCTAGGTCTATATTCAACCTATGTAACTATGTAAAAACTACAAAGCTCACCTGTTCAATCCCCTGCTGTGCCAGTACTGACATTGAAGTGGTTCCCACTGGTCATTGGTAACCTCCTCACGTATGATGAGAATCTGTACATGTACAATGCAGACAATCACTGACCTCAATAGCGATGCAAGCGGCAAAAACGCACCTACATTAGAAGCACTTTTTTTTTTTTTTCCAGGCTCTCTGGGACAAGGTGGAGTTTTGGTTGCAGTTTTGGTGCACTTAAAACTGCAGTGTGCGCATATAGCATTATTGCACTTTTTTAAATCAAAGACAACTTCTTTAAGGTGAAGTTGAATGTAGGGTTAAATATATTTTTTAAAGGAGTGGTCCCATTTGAGACATTTATGGCACATTGATATGTTATGTATGTTTGTATGCAGGCTCGGTCTGGCCCGCCGGGGTACCGGGGAATCCCCCAGTAGGCCCCGGGCCCTCAGTGGGCCCCTGTGCCTTACATAGTGCGGGGCGCTTTATAGTGCCGTGGTGCCGCCGGTTTCTCGGGGCCGGCGTTATGTGTAGGCAGGGCCCCCACGCTCTGATGGGCCCCCCTCCCACGCTCTGAGGGCCCCCAGCCTTTTAATCACAAACTGCAGCGATAGCACAAGTTCCGTTCTATCGCTGTAGTTTGCGCGGCTGCAGAAGGACCTGCGGTGACATCACAGTCATGTGATATCACCGTAGATCCTGCACTGCGGAAGTCCCAGACCGCGCCCCTATTCAAATGTACGCGCATCTTTCAGACGTGCGTACATGTGAACAGTGCGGCCGGTGACAGGAGGCGGAGGAGCTGCTCAGCCTCGCACCGACACAGCGGCCGCCATCACACTGCCGCCGGAGCAGCAGAGGAGAGGACGCACAGGGCTGCAGAGAAAAAGTAAGCGCTCAGAAGGAGCCGAAGGAAAAAAAAAAGAAAAATGTATATTCTCACCTGTTCTCCTCTGTTCCCGCGCTGACCACAGGACACAGCTCCGGCTGTGTGCTCCCGTGCACGTTCCATCGCCGCAGGAGCTGCCGGTAATCACCTGATGCATCAGCTGATCGTAAGTCTCATGGTGACGCCGGCTTAAACGATCAGCTGATGCTGTCAGGAGACTGCATCACTGATTACCGGCAGCTGCTGCAGCCATCAGACGGGAGTATTTTTTTTTTTTTTGCACTGATGCATCAGCTGATTGTATAAAATGCTTTTATACAATCAGCTGCTGTGTCACCCAATACACATACTTGAACCTGACACATCATCTGATCGCTTTGCGTTTCAGCAAACCGATCAGATGATATTGGATCCGGATTGGACGGCGCGGGACCCTTAACCCAGGATTACTGCGGAGGAGGGGGGTTCTTTATTTCAATAAAGATGAAGTCACTAATTGTGTTGTGTTTTATTTCTAATAAATATATTTTTCTGTGTGTTGTTTTTTTTATCTGTACTAGAAATTCATGGTGGCCGTGTCTAATATTGGCGTGACACCATGAATTTCGGGCTTAGGGCTAGCTGATAATACACAGCTAGCCCCAACCCCATTATTACCCAGCGAGCTACCCATCACCAGAGGATGGCGCTTCTATGAAAGTGCCATTTTCTGGGGTGGCTGCGGACTGCAATTCGCAGCGGGGGTGCCCAGAAAGCTTGGGCACTCTGCACTGTGGATTAAAATTCCCAGCTGCCTAGTTGTACCTGGCGGGACTCGAAAATTGGGCGAAGCCCACATCATTTTTTTTTTTTTAATTATTTCATGAAATTCATGAAATTGAAAAAAAAAAAAGGGCTTCCCTATATTTTTGGTTCCCAGATAGGTACAAATAGGCAGCTGGGGTATGGGGGCAGCCCGCACCTGCCTGCTGTACCCGGCTAGCATACAAAAATATGGCGAAGCCCACGTAATTTTTTTGGGGGCAAAAAACTTCTGCATACAGTCCTGGATGGAGTATGCTGAACTGTTACGGGGGGCTGTCTGATAATAACCGAAAGGAGTATCAGACAGTCAGGGTCCACCGTGCAAAGACTTTGCTGCAGACTATGGCAGAGTGCAATACCTCTGTTAACTCACAGAAGGATATAATAAGTAAGTAAAGCAATTCCTCCCTTACTTGGAGGGTGTGTGGAATGATCTCTGTTAATAATCACAGAGACAAAGGCAATGTGTGCGAAATGGCACCTACCTAGGTCCGCTCTTCTAGTGGTGCAAAAGAGACGAACAGCAGCGTAAGCCGCACAAAGCTCCTACCTGCGTTCGCTCCACTAGTGTGCGAGGACACGAACCACTAGATATGGCACCTGCCTAGGTCCGCTCTTCTAGTGGTGCAAAAGAGACGAACAGCAGCGTAAGCCGCACAAAGCTCCTACCTCTGTTCGCTCCCCTAGTGTGCGAGGATACGAACAATTGCCAGACGCAGCATAAGGAACGTTACCCTAGCGGCAACGTCCACCTACGAGTAGAATCACAAGGCCCAGCCAGACCATGTGCCTCAGGCACCTGCCTATGTCCGCTCCCCTAAGAGGTAAGGATACGGACAGCAGCCGAAGCTGTAAGGTATAAGAACGCTACCCTGCCGGTAGCGCTCACCTAGCATAGACAGAGGAATGCCTAGAGGAACGCGCACAGAGCGTCTACTCATATGCATGAACCAAGAGGACTGAGCACCATGCGGCGTGTGTCAGGATCTTATATAGACTCTGTGCCTCATCCAAGATGGAGGACACCAGAGCCAATCCGCTGCCAGAACGACAGGAGTGACGTCATGCTGGCCTATCACCGAGCAAGACGTCACAAGCACATGACCAGCGACCAATCGGCATAGAAGGTGTCAGAGACATGTGACCTCGTGTCAGCGATGATGTCACCCGCACATGTGCAATGGCTCCAAGATTGGACTTAGTCTCCGGCGCTCGCACATGTGCAGTAGCAAGAAATCTGGACTTAGTCTCCAGCGCTCGCACATGTGCAGTAGCAAGAAATCTGGACATAGTCTCCAGTGCTCGCAGCAACCGTAACATGAACCTTGTAGTTCTGCAGCTGCTGTCTGCTCTCCTGCATACACTATTGGATGGAGTATGCTGAGCCTTGTAGTTCTGCTCCCCCTGCCTCTCCCTCCAGCATACAGTCCTGGATGGAGCATGCTGAGCCTTGTAGTTCTGCAGCTGCTGTCTGCTCTCCTGTATACACTAGTGGAGAATGAAGAACATATTGAAGAAGGAAATGACAACAGACCTTTTTTTTCTTCAACAATCTTTAATGGCATTGTTCACTGATTAAAAAAAGCAATGAGCAAAAATGCAGCGCTGTATTATATAATGGGCATATAAGTGTCCTGTCAGGGATAAAAGTTCCCCAATCTTCCAGTCGGTGCAGTTTCCACTGGTCTGGTTCCACCGATCAATAAGTTATCACCAACCTAACCTGTGGATCGGTGATAACTTGTCACCAAAGATCCCATTACTGCAAACTACTGTAATTGTACAGAGTTATTGTGTGTGCACAGGAGATGTGCCGGAGCCGCCTGTGCTTTACAGTCAGCGCTAAACTATAACGGGCATAGCAGCTAATAGATATTTGCATGTAGCTGTAGGGTGGTGGGCCCCTAGAGTTATTTCCCCTGGTAGGCCCCAGACACCCCAGTCCGACCCTGTCTGTATGTATGTCTGATAGATGTTCCAGTGTTACAGAGTTCCATTCTCAAGTGGTGGACCCCATCTATTGGTCAATTTTGGAATATACATTTAGTATACCTATTACAACTGTGAAATATAGACCTGATGAGACTGGTGTACCTACTCAAGTACTGTTAAAACTATGAGTCCAGCAAAACATTGGGAGGAGTCCAAGGGTGGGCGTGAGGTCAATTTCATCTCCACTCCCCTAGTCCTCAACTGACAGCTGCCCCTTGTAGAGTAGGGCGATATTTGAGCAGCGGGCAAGGCAATACACTGAAAGGAGTTTGTCAACTGGAACATGTGGCCAAAAACTAAAATGTCATGAATTTTTTTAAGTAACTACTCCAGCCTAATCAGGGTTTTTTGTGTATGCAATTTATGTTGTAAGATTTGGAGACTGATCCTTTGTAATTCTACTCTCTCCAACTGAGCAAATAATTCATATGTATCAAGAGAAAGCAAAAAATATTTGTACATTTACCCTGCTTCTAAGAAGTGTGGTCAAGAATGCAAATCCCTACTTACACCAACAATATCAGCACTAATATATCAGTATTAAGCTCTTTAATAACTTTATAAATTTCCATCAAAAATAACAGAGAAATGGCAACAAAACAGAATGCTCAGGTATTGTTATTGAGAGTAATGTACGAGCATTCACAAAAGCATTCATTAAATTCAATCTATTTCATTTTACTGTAATTAAAGGGGTTGTCCATTACTTCGACAATCCCTTCTCATTGCCCTTTTTTGCCTACATTAAAATAAAAAAGCTTATACTCACCGCTGGTGCTGGCACTGTTCTCACGTGAGCTTTTACGTCATGTGAGACCTGGACAAATGAGCACCAACTTCATTGACCCCACCTTTGGACATATAAGTAAGTAATCAAGAGGATGTCAGGACTGAGATAAGCTGCTCGTTGCCTCTTGATTACTTTTATATCCAAAGTTGGGGTCAGTGATGCTGGTGTTGATTGGGCGCTGGGCTTGTGTGACATAACAACCTCACATGAAACCCAGGAGAGCAAATGTCAACACCGCAGGAATGGCTCTGGCGATGAAAGTTAGTATATGCTTTTTTATTTTAGTGGGGTCAAATATGCGGAATAAGGAGGGGTTGTTCAAGTAGTGGACAAACCCTTTAAGCATTGAAGTGCAATCTTTAAAATCTCTTTTAGTGCATGTATGTATATTTTATGCATAATTACTTAAAATAAAACCTGACTGTAATTGGTTTTCATTGAAAATCTTTACTCCTTTTCTTTGGCAATTTGCATGTATTACAGGACACTGCAAGCAGCTTAATTCGTTTAAGGCGGGCTTTACACGGTGCGACATCGCTACCAATATATCATCGGGGTCACGTCGTTAGTGACGCACATCCGGCGCCTGTAGCGACATCACAACGTGTAAAACCTAGGTGCGATGATGAACGAGCGTAAAAGTGTAAAAAATCACTGATCTGTGTCCAGTCGTTCATTTCCATAATGTTGTTACTGCTGCAGATACGATGCTGTTTGTCGTTCCTGCAGCACCACACATCGCTGTGTGTGAAACTTCAGGAACTATAAACATCTCCTTACCTGCGTCCACCAGTAATGCGGAAGAAAGGAGGTGGGCGGGATGTTATGTCCCGCTCATCTCCGCCCCTCCGCATCTATTGGCCGGCCGCTTAGTGACGTCGTGGTGACAACGCTGTGACGCCGAACGCACCTCCCCCTTGAAGGAGGGATTGTTCGGCAGTCACAGCGATGTTGCCGACCAGGTATGTGCGTGTGAAGCTGCCGTAGCGATTATGTTCGCTACGGCAGCAAGCACCAGATATTGCATGTATGACGGGGGGCGGGTGCTATCGCTCTCGACATCGCTAGCAATTGCTAGCGATGTCGCAGCGTGTAAAGCTCGCCTAAGTCTTAAGGCCGCTTTACACACTACGACATCGCTAAAGCGATCTCGTTGGGGTCACGGAATTTGTGATGCACATCCAGCCACTTTAGCAATGTTGTTGTGTGTGACACCTATGAGCGATTTTGAATCGTCGCAAAAACGTTCAAAATCGCTCTTCGGTGACATCCCCCCTAATCTCGATTATCATTGCTGCTGCTTGGACGATGTAGTTCCTCGTTCCTGCGGCAGCACTAGAGTTGAGCGCGGTTCGTGGTTCGAGGTTCTCCAGTTCGCGGCTCGAGTGATTTTGGGGGCTGTTCTAGATCGAACTAGAACTCGAGCTTTTTGCTAAAGCTCGATAGTTCTAGATACGTTCGAGAACGGTTCTAGCAGCAAAAAGCAGGGCTTTTTACAGCTACAGTGTGCAGGAGCCATCGCTGGCAGCCTGCCACAAGCTGGTAACCAAGATAAACATCGGGTATCCAAGCAAAGCGCTTTGGTTAGTAACCCGATGTTTATCCTAGTTACGTGCAGGAAGCCCACACTTCCCCGCTCAGCTCGCTCCGCCCCCTCCTGCCCACGGCATGCACACACGTACACACACACACACACTCTGCACACACACTCTGCACACATGGTCCCGCTCGGCTTACCTGCGGTGATGAAGTCCCGCCATCCCGACCTCAGCGCTGTCACTGTCCTCCATGGCCGCCGCTTGTCACATCACCTTCTCTCGCTTCCGACCCGAGACTGACTAGCGGTGACGTCACGGGCCTCTCGCGATATTTGGCTGTGAAGGCGGCGGTCATTGAACTCAGTGACAGGTGCTGTCAGTGTGCTGGAGATCAGCGCAGGTAATGTACCTCGCTGACAGCAGCACTTGTCATGCCCTGCAGTGACCTGGGCTGACGCATTGATGTTAGCTCAGGTCACTGCATTGCTCTCCCAGCCAATGGGGAACATCCTGCTCTTCATTGACTGGGACAGTGTGGATCGTCATGGCAACCCCTTGGATTACACCAGACCTGGATTTGTTTTTCTTTCTAATAAATTGGTTAAAGAGGGAATGTTTTGGGGAGTGTTTTTTTCAAATAAAAATGTGTTTGTCTATTTTTTTTTATTACTGACTGGGTTGGTGATGTCGGGTATCTGATAGACGCCTGACCTCACAAACCCCAGGGCTTGATGCCAGGTGACATTACACATCTGGTATTAACCCCATATATTACCCCGTTTGCCACCGCACCAGGGCGCGGGATGAGCTGGGGCGAAGCACCAGGATTGGCGCATCTAATGGATGCGCCACTTCTGGGGCGGCTGCGGCCTGCTATTTTTAGGCTGGGGAGAGTCCAATAACCATGGACCTCCCTAGTCTGAGAATATCAGACCCCAGCTGTCTGCTTTACCTTGGCTGGTGATCCAATTTTGGGGGGACCCCTTTTTTTTTTAATTATTTATTTAATTTAAAATAACAGTGTGGGGTGCCCTCAGTTTTGGATTACCAGCCAAGGTGAGGTTGCCAGCTGTGGTCTGCAGGCTGCAGCCGTCTGCATTACCCTAGCTGGCTACAAAACTAGGGGGAACCCTACGTCATTTTTTTTTAAATTTTTTTTGGCTAAATACAAAGCTAAGCACCCCTTAGTGCCACATGAAAGGCACCAAAGGGTGCAACATTACAAAATGCAGGAGAGTGGGACATTATGTGTCTTTCTGTCATTATAATGACAGAAAAGACTGATATGAAGTGCACAAACACAAGAAAAACACCAGAGCGCTCTACGCTGTGAAAAGCAGTAGAAAATGGCACTGGAGTGAACATGTGACCGCCTCATGTAGGATGAAGCTATGGATCCTGGGTAAATGTATGCATTTACCCTCCTTCAGTTTTTTTGCAGTACACAAAAAAAACGGAAGGCACACGGATGACAAACAGATGACATACGGACTGTCTACGGAACGGAAACGGATGCCACACGGATGCACCCGTGAAAAAAACGGACTGTTTTTTGCAGACCGCAAAAATGCATCGGTCGTGTTAATGTAGCCTTATTCTGATCTGCCGTTTATAAACAGCAGGCAGAAATAAGTGAATAACGCCCCCCGGCGTCAGAAAATCTCCGGGGTTTCAGGGCTAGCTGAGACCCTGGAGATCATGATTCAGGACGGTTTTTCCGGTCCCCGCTGACGTGATCACAGGTATACACCGTACACCGATGATCACATTACAGTAAATGACAGCGCCGGTAAAAAATTATTTATCTCCCATCTGGCATGAACAAACACTTCTTCTCCACTTTTTCTCCACTTTTTCTCCACTTTTTCTCCGTTCTTTTTCTATGGTCGGTCTACCCATTAGCTCTGCCATGCATAGTGTAGCTCTACACCGACTGCACATGTTACTTTATGATTGACATCTCTTTCATACCAGAGCTGTCTAAGCCTACTCTGACCCCATATTTGTCATTACTATATTGTCCTTGTACTGTATTATGACATTTGTATCATGTGTTTCATTTCTTGCTGTGTTGCAATTTTTTTGCTGCATCCCAATTGTACCTCTACATTGTTCGAGTTTATGTTATTGTTCTCTCACTCTTATGTGATACTGATTATTGTCATTTTACATGATTATATGCAGATACGTCCAATCTGACGAAGGCTCAGGCCGAAACGTCATTTGTAACTTGTTTTGGACAAAAACATATATGCTTCTGAAAATTTTTTTTTTCTTAATACGGACCAATAAAGAGTGATTTTGCATTACTATCCGTTGTGACTTACTAACTTAGTCTGGGAGATTTAGAGTGCCGAGGTTACTCACTAATTTTATCTATTATTACCTCTGAGCACCTATATACCAGTGAGCAGAGCTTCCTATACAGTAGTTCTCCTGATTAGGCATGCCCTTACCTCATGAGCAGGGCATTGCAGCTTTGGTAGCAACCATTACGACATGGACTCTGCTGCTGTGGACCCGGGGAGAGTGTGTGCAGATTCATTGCACCCACACTCCTCACATGAAGGGTCCGCACTCCTAGAAAATGGGGGATACGTTCCCTGAGTGTCTCCCCCCCGTATTCTAGACGGTCCAGAGTCGTTGTGGGACCCCTTTATTTTTTTTCTTACAATAAATTGGTGAAAGAGGAAATGTTTTGGGGACTGTTTTTTCAAATAAATTTCTTTTGTCGATTTTTTTTTTGTTAGTACTGACGGTTTATGATGTTGGGTATCTAATAGACACCATGACATCACAAACTGCTGGGCTTGATCTCAGGTGACTTTACAGCTAGTATCAACCCGATTTATTACCCCGTTTGCCACTGCACCAGGGCACGGGATGAGCTGGGGTGAAGCGCCAGGATTGGCGCATCTAGTGGATGCGCCACGTCTGGGGTGCCTGCGGCCTGCTATTTTTAGGCTGTGAAGGCCCAATAACTATGGACCTTCCCACCCTGAGAATACCAGACCACAGCTGTCCGCTTTACCTTGGCTGGTGATCCAATTTGGGGGGGACCCTACTTTTATTGTGTAATTATTAATATTTATAAAATAATTATAAAAAAGAGCCTGAGGGGACCTCCACATTGGATCCCCAACCACGGTAAAGCTGCCAGCTGTGGTTTTCAGGCTACAGCCGTCTGCTTTACCCTAGCTGGCTATCAAAAATGGGGGGACCCAACGTCATTTTTTTTTTTAACTATTTTTTAAATAGAAAAAATTAATGGGCTTCCCTGTAATTTGATTGCCAACCAAGGTAACGGCAGGCAGATGGGGGAGGCAACCCATAGCGGTCTGCTTTATCTGCGCTGAGAATCAAAAATACCGCGGAGCGCTACGTCATTTTTTTTAAATAATTTATTTTTACAGCACTGTGATGTCCAGCAATCAAAATACAGGGAAGCCCATTTTGTTTTTAGTTATTTAAATAAATAATTAAAAAAAATATATATGGGCTCCCGCTGCATTTTTTGTATTGCTAGCTAAGGGTAATCCAAGCAGCTACTGGCTGCTAACCCCCACTGCTTGGTGTTACCTTCACTGGCAATGGAAAATCCAGGGAAGCATTTTTTATTTTTTTTGCCAAAAAAATACAAAAAAAGGACGTGAGCTTCGCCATATTTTTGTATGCTAGCCAGGTATAGCAGGCAGGTGCTGGAAGAGTTGGATACAGCGCCAGAAGATGGCGCTTCTATGAAAATGCCATTTTCTGAGGCGGCTGCAGACTGCAATTCGCAGCAATGGGGCCCAGAAAGCTCAGGCCAACCTGTGCTGCGGATTCCAATCCCCAGCTGCCTAGTTGTACCTGGCTGGACACAAAAATGGGGTGAAGCCTACGTCATTTGTTTTCTAATTATTTCATGAAATTCATGAAATAATAAAAAAAGGGCTTCCCTTTATTTTTGGTTCCCAGCCGGGTACAAATAGGCAACTGGGGGTTGGGGGCAGCCGTACCTGCCTGCTGTACCTGGCTAGCATACAAAAATATGGCGAAGCCCACATAATTTTTTCAGGGGGCAAAAAACTTCTGCATACAGTCCTGGATGGAGTATGCTGAGCCTTGTAGTTCTGCAGCTGCTGTCTGTCTGTATGGAGAAGAGCAGACAGCAGCTGCAGAACTACAAGGCTCAGCATACTCCATCCAGGACTGTATGCAGAAGTTTTTTGCCCACCAAAAGAATGACGTGGGCTTCGCCATATTTTTGTATGCTAGCCAGGTACAGCAGGCAGCCACGGGCTGCCTCCAACCCCCAGTTGCCTATTTGTACCCGGCTGGGAACCAAAAATATAGGGAAGCCCGTTTTTTTTAATTATTTCACTTATTTCATGAATTTCAGTCCGCAGCCATCCCAGAAAATGGCGCTCTCATAGAAGCGCCATCATCTGGCGCTGTATCCAACTCTTCCAACAGCCCTGGAGCCGGGTGGCTTGTTGGGTAATCATGAGTTAATACTGGCTTTGTTTTACTAGCCAGTATTAAGCCAGAGATTCTTAATGTCAGGCATGTTTGACCCGGCCATTAAGAATCTCCAATAAAGGGTTAAAAAAAAGACACCACACAGAGAAAAAATACTTTAATAAAAATAAATACACAGACACATTAGAGACTCCATCTTTATTACCCCCTGTCAGCCCTCCACGATCCTGCTCTTCTGTTTTTCTCGTTCAACAAATGCAGCTCTGCTACATCACTGCTGCATGGGGGAAGACGCTGCTTCCCGTGGAGCATTCACTCCGTGAAAGCTGCACGAGAAGCAGCGTGCAGCCTTCACTCCGTGAGTGATCAGTGCTGCTAGCGGTAACAGCGGTAACGCTGACAGACGCGTTACCATAGCAACGGTGCTCCCGGAGCCGCGGTTAGCGGTGATGTCACCGCTAACTGCGTTGCTATGGCAACGGTGATCTCTGTTAATGACCGGCTGTGTCAGCCGGTCCCTAACGGAACGGGGAGTCGACCGTGTGCTACAGCATGTCGCCGGTACACGGCGATACACAAATGTGCACCGTGTACCGGAGAGATGCACTCGCAGGTCCTACATGACGCGTCATAGTCATGTGACCAGTCTGTAGCCAATGAGATAATAGCCACGTGACTGGTCACATGGCTATTTTGACGTCACGATAGGTCCTGCATCACTTCTGGCAGTGCTGGTCACCGGGAGGATTCAGCGGTCATCGGATGCAATAGCGGCAGGAGACAGAGTGCAGGAGGGATCGCGGGGACCGGTAAGTGTTATGGCAATGTTTATTAACTGTTTGTGTACATTTATCATGCATTTTTATGTGTTTGTGATTGCCTCCGATTATAGCCTATTGGTTCGAGTTCGGTTCGTCGAACGTTCGCCGAACTGAACTCGAACGGGACCTCCGTTTGGCGAACCGACCTCGAGCCGAACCGCGACCGGTTCGCTCATCTCTAGGCAGCGCACATCGCTATGTGTGACACCGCAGGAACGAGGAACCTCACCTTACCTGCGGCTGCCCGCAATGTGTAAGGAAGAAGGTGGGCGGGAAGTTACGTCCCGCGCATCTCCGCCCCTCCGCTTTGATTGGGCGGCCGCTTAGTGACGTCGCAGTGACGCTGAACGGACCGCCCCCTTAGAAAGGAGGCGGTTCGCCGGTCACAGCGACATCGCTAGGCAGGTAAGTAGTGTGACGGGTCCTTGCAATTTTGTGCGCCACGGGTAACAATTTGCCCATGTCGCCCAAACGATGGGGGCGTGTACGCACACTAACGATATCGGTAACGATATCGCAGCGTGTAAAGCGGCCTTTAATCCTGACAACTAACTTCCAGTTGTGTTAGTCTCTAGAACCCAGCTCCTTTCTTGAAGGCTCATCTGATTGGATGTGAGTTGATTTGTTTATATTTGGGCAATGTAATCATTCAGGAAAAATGATTAATACAATAAAATATAAAAAAATAAACCAGGAGGAGGTGTCGGGGATGGTTTAGGGATGGCAGATATAGTAATTGTCTTGAGATCACCAAATGGGCATGTGTGACCTAATTTGCTTAAAGAATGAAAGTATTTTTTATGCCAATTGTAAGTTGATCGGAGTAAGGCATGTAGTGAGGGAATGAAGTCTTAGCTGTGCACACAGTCTTTTTCTGGTGCTATATATGTGACACTATTACCTTAAGTATGTATATATCATATGTTGCACTATGTTTTGTTTTTAAATTTAAATGAGCACAATGCTGCCCAATGTATTTCACACTACATACCCTGCTGTACGTCTAGGTGTAACTCATTTGCAGGCAGCTGCAATGTGAGCTCTTATGCCCTGCCCTGCCATTGACCTCCAACCTGATTTGAAAGAGCCATCCTTTTTCAGAGTGAGAAGTTATTCATTTGCTATAATAGCTCTATTTCAGTCCTTTTTCCTGAGATAGACAATTGAGTGAAAATAGGATGGTTTAGCGATATTGACAACTGTTCGGATAGAACAACATTGAACCCATTTTAGCTTTGATCAAAGTGAAGATGGCTGGAAGAAAGAAAGAAAGTTGTCGCTTACAATGTTTCCTGATGTGTACCATTTGTAGAGAACATTAATAGCGGCACTTGGATAAGATGGCCTACATTAGTCTCCCGATTGTAAACTGTTTTACAAAGGCTCAGTAGACTTCCTTATAAACACCTCCAGGCTAAAATACACCTAATTGATGCTCTGCCATAGAAAATTTAGAAACATTAACACTTTATATAGTAAGAAAAAAATAGAAAAAAATATGAGCAAGCGGACAAGATAAATGACTATTTCAAGAAAGTATACGTGCCTCAAACACAAACTGCATCATAGAGGAAAGCGTATTGAAATTATGCCCAATGTTAAAGGAGCAGTTTAAGAGAACATGCCACATTTATCACAGCTTCACAGACAAGATATTGAGCTGTCTATGAAAAGCAGAGCCAAACAGGAAGGCTTTCAGCAGAAAGCAGTGGTTGAGGTCCTTGATTGATAGAGTTAGATGATGCAAAGCTGTCTGATGACCTTTCTGTGAAATAAAGTGAAGGAACTCAAGGACTTTTATGGTGATCTCTGACCACAGATGAACAGATACTTTATTACAGTAAAGATTCAGGATGCACCATATTCTTTATTATGCCACTTTCCAATACACAGTATTATGTGCCCAGACTGTAACTAGAACCCAGTGATGTCATCCTAAAACACAAGCACAAACTATAACCACAATGTCCTCTATTTATACCTGTTATTACAGGTTGCTTGAAACTAAAACTTGCCTAGATCATGTCTTGCCTAGATCATTTTCTGGTTTAAAGAGGACCTGTCAATTCTCATGATATCTTATTGTTCATGAAATGATGATTTTGTTGCCTTTTTTCTTAAAATTCTACCTATTCATTATTTTTCAAGTAGAAATGCATAAATACTGTATTTTTTCATTTTATATGATGCCCCGGATTATAAGACGCATCTCAAAATTAGAGGAGGAAAATAGGAAAAAACTATTTTAAATGTTAAAATCAGGGTCCACCTTATAATCCTAGTGTGTCTCAATCCTAATGCTTACAAGGGGGGAGCAACAGTGGTGGAGCGGCTCAGGAAGGTCACAAGAGGCAGGATCAGCGATGCTGTGAGCTCAGAGGAGGGGGTGTTGCATCTCTGGAGGGTCAGGGGATGGAGGGTTGACAATACTCCAACCTCTGGGGTGTCCTGGTGGCAGGTGTCATTGATCTGCTGGCATGCTGCAGAGGTGTCACTAAAGTGTCAGGGTTTCAATGCAGCAGCGGGCGCCTGATCTGACTGTGGGCTCTATTGAATCACTCGTGGTTGACACTATGAACATCAAGAAAATTGCTGCAGAGGCAAATTGATGCCATGGACTTCAAGAAAATGGCTACGGAGGCAGTGGATGAGCAAAAAGGCCTACATGGTCATTTTCTTGAAGTCCATTGCGTCAATCTGCGTATGCCCTGCCTCCGCAGCCATTTTCTTGAAGTTCATTGCATCGCTTATATAGAGCCCGCAGTCAGATCAGGACGCCGCAAAACTGCAGTGAAAACCTCAGTATCACTGACCCTGCCTCTTATGAACCTGCTCCAACACTTCCACCCCGGAAAGCCATCTACACATTGTAAGACACACCCCCATTTCGCAACAAATTTTGGGGGAAAAAAGTGCATCTTACAATCTGGAAAATATGGTAAATTCACAGCTGGGTGCTACCGGTTGACAGTGTTTTCCTACCCAATTTGACACTGTCCTGCTACTGCTGTCAGTGGCATTGGCAGGGTATGCAAAGTCACCCCACTTTGACAAAAGAATAGATGACATCCACTTGTCAATGTATTTATGAATAATCAAAAAAAAAGCACAAAACAGCATTATGAGAAAAGATGCTGCAGCATTGTTATTTCATGGAGACTTTAAGTAATTACTAAATGAAAAGTAAATTGACATGTCACAAGTTCTTACATGTCCACTTTAAATGGGGAAATAAACCTTGATAAAGAATGTAGCATTTATAGTATAAATTTTAATTGTCTCTCTAAGGTACAGTGTATTTGAACTTCTTTTTCCTAACCATTACCTATTAGAGGTGAGCAAACCCGAGGTTCGGTGTTTGGTGCTCATACCATACACAGACTGTGCACAAAAAACAGTTCAGATTCATGTGCTTTATGTATAACCACCACTGGAGTGAGCATTTCTGTGCTCGGATATGCTGAGTCCTTAGCCCGAGGGTATCAACAGCATGATCAGATGTAGTATGCACCCAAAAAAAACAAAAACAAAAAAACCCACCCACCTGCCCCCAAAAGTGATCAGGTTAGGGCTGGCTGAATGTGGGCGGACACCCAAACTGCCCAGTCAGTGACCTCCATTTGGAGATGAGCAAACTTTAGGCTCGAGGTTCAGAGTTTGGGCTCGGAAAATGACCTGAAAATGACTAAGGTGAATATAGCGCTGTGCGTGTGTCTGAGTGATGCCCAGCATTGTGCACGCTGTGGGAAGTGTTTGATGGTCTCAAGTGTGGCTTATATTCAGCGTTCTCAGATGTATTCTTCACGGAGAATTAAAAAAAAAAAAAACACCGCCCACCCAACTCTGAAAGTGCTTTTTGCCCATAGCAAAACACTTCTGGAGGTGGGAAGGCTTGTTATTGTTATTCTCCATGAACAATACATTTGAGTACGTTGAATGTAAGCCAAACCTGAGACCATCAAACACTTCCTGCAGGTAAATCCCTCACACACAAGCACAGCGCTATACTCACCTTTGTGATTTTCACGTCATTTTCCAAGTCTGAACTCTGAGCCTCAAGCATAAGGTTTGCTCACCTCTACTTCCATTGGGGTTCAGATCAAGTTCGGGCCCCTAATCGGTCTTAATTTAGACTTCGGCTAACCCTGCCTTACCAAATTGTCAGCTCATCTCTATTAGCTACGCATAGTTTGGAATTTCCATTACGCACATATGAAGACAAGGAGGGCACATAGTAGTTCTCGCTGAATACTTTCATAATGTTGCCTATTTAGAAATAATTCCATCTTTAATAACATTTTTGGAATATATGCAGTGCTGTCCCTATGTTTGATAAACATACCCCAGACAATGAGAAAAGGATTACCAGAAAGAAATTTGTGTTTATAAACTCTTGATTTGTAAATTTTATATTGACCATACACAAAATCTGTTCTAGTCAACTACATGTATCCTATCAATAAGCATATAGACAGTTGTGCAACAGTTTACGTTTTGCAGCCCATGGACTGCCACAAGCCGCTCTCTGTAATTTGATAATGAGTTCTGGTGGGCAACCAATTATTAACAGATTCCCTTTAAACAAAATTATGTTAACAATATATTGAAGATGTCAAATGTCAAATATTAGTTTAATTTTATATATCTGAAAAGGCTAAAATGAAGAAAACGTTCACATTCTTCCATTTTTTTTTTACATACCTGCAATTTTAAAATTAAACTGTATGTCATAAACAAAAAAAATGACAAGAATAAACATGATGTCACGCTCTGTTAAACAAATTTGTTTTGTAGAATTTTTATACCCTTATAGAGTACTAGAAGGTGGCCCGATTCTACGCATCGGGTATTCTAGAATTTACGTATTGTGTAGTTCATGTATGATTTTTGTTTATATATATATATATATATATATATATAGATGTTGTTGTGTGTAGTTACCAAGTGTTTGTGTAGGGCGCTGTACATGTTCTGGGTGTTGTCTGGGTGTGGCGGGGGGTGAGAGCGGTGTTGTTTGTTTGTTGCGTTGTTTGTGGAGCGCTGTGTGTCTGTAGCGTTGTGTGTGTGTTGCGCGGTTTGTGTGTGTGTGGTGTGTTTTGGGGGGAGGTATGTTTTGTGCAATGTGTGTGTTGTGCGGTATGTGCGTATATTTGTGTGTGCAGCGTTGTCTGTGTGTGGGTGTCTGTGTAGGGCAGTTGTTTGTGGTTCCCAGTGTGTGTGTGTGTGGTGTGTAGTGCAGTGCGCGCGCGTGTGTGTGTTGGGGGGAGGTGTGCACTTCCCATCGTGCTCCATCCCCCATGCAACGCACTCACCATTGTGCTCCATCCCCTATGCTGCGCACCCCCCATCGTGCTCCATCTCCCATCCTGCGCACTCGTAAACGTGCTCCATCCGCCATGCAGCGCACTCCCCATCGTGCTCCATCCCCCATGCTGCGCACTCCCAAACGTGCTCCATCCGCCATGCTGCGCACTCCCCATCGTGCTCCATCCCCCATGCTGCGCACTCCCAAACGTGCTCCATCCGCCATGCTGCGCACTCCCAAACGTGCTCCATCCGCCATGCTGCGCACTCCCAAACGTGCTCCATCCGCCATACTCCGCACTCCCCATCGTGCTCCATCCGCCATGCAGCGCACTCTCCATCGTGCTCCATCCCCTATGCTGCGCACTCCCAAACGTGCTCCATCCGCCATGCTGCGCACTCCCCATCGTGCTCCATCTCCCATGCTGCGCACTCCCAAACGTGCTCCATCCGCCATGCTGCGCACTCTCAAACGTGCTCCATCCGCCATGCTGCGCACTCCCAAACGTGCTCCATCCGCCATACTCCGCACTCCCTATCGTGCTCCATCCCCCATGCAGCGCACTCCCCATCGTGCTCCATCTCCCATGCTGCGCACTCCCAAACGTGCTGCATCCGCCATGCTGCGCACTCCCAAACGTGGTCCATCCGCCATGCTGCGCACTCCCAAACGTGCTCCATCCGCCATGCTGCGCACTCCCAAACGTGCTCCATCCGCCATGCTGCGCACTCCCAAACGTGCTCCATCCGCCATGCTGCGCACTCCCAAACGTGCTCCATCCGCCATGCTGCGCACTCCCAAACGTGCTCCATCCGCCATGCTGCGCACTCCCAAACATGCTCCATCCGCCATGCTGCGCACTGAGAAACGTGCTCCATCCGCCATGCTGCGCCAGCATCAGCCTCTCTACCCGCAGCATCAGCCTCTCTCCTCCCAGCATCAGCCTCTCTCCCCGCAGCATCAGCCACTCTGTCCCCAGCATCAGCCACTCTGTCCCCAGCATCAGCCTCTCTGTCCCCAGCATCAGCCTCTCTGTCCCCAGCATCAGCCTCTCTGTCCCTAGCATCAGCCTCTCTGTCCCCAGCATCAGCCTCTCTGTCCCCAGCATCAGCCTCTCTGTCCCCAGCATAAGCCTCTCTGTCCCCAGCATCAGCCTCTCTGTCCACAGCATCAGCCTCTCCATCCCAGCCTTCCCCTGGATCAGGCTCTCTCATCCCAGCATCAGCCTCTCTGTCCCCAGCATCAGCCTCTCTGTCCCCAGCATCAGCCTCTCTGTCCCCAGCATCAGCCTCTCCATCCCAGCCTTCCCCAGGATCAGCCTCTCTGTCCCCAGCATCAGCCTCTCTGTCCCCAGCATCAGCCTCTCTGTCCCCAGCATCAGCCTCTCTGTCCCCAGCATCAGCTTCTCTGTCCCCAGCATCAGCCTCTCTCATCCCAGCATCAGCCTCTCTCATCCCAGCATCAGCCTCTCTGTCCCCAGCATCAGCCTCCCTATCCCAGCCTTCCCCAGGATCAGCCTCTCTCCTCCCAGCCTCCTCCAGCACGCCATGCTCCTCTGCCGACACTCACAGATCCGATCGCATACACTCACACACACCGACACACACCCGATCGCATACACTCACACACACCGACACACACCCGATCGCATACACTCACACACACCGACACACACCCGGTCGCATACACTCACACACACACATTGACTATATTGCACATACGCGCTCATACTCACAACATCCGGAGATACCACATGCTTCTGGCCATGTGATCCTCCGGCAGGTCCTGGAAGCTCACAACAGCACAGTATCGAGGCCGAGAAGCAAGCGATATCGCCGGATGCTGTGAGTGTGTGGATGCGATGTGTGTGTGAGGTGTTTGTGAGAGTGAGTGTGATCTGATGTGTGTGTATGTGTGTGTGTGTGTGCTGTTATGTGTGTGCGTGTGGATCTTCCGCCGCTGCAGGACCTTGATGTGCTGGTAACTATGCTACCATGGTTACCAGCGCATCACGTCCCCCACTCGCACGGGAGCCCACACCAGCATACGGCGGCAAGGCCAGCAATGCGAGGGTAAGTGTCGGCTGGGTTGGCGGCATACGCTGATGTGGGCTCCCGTTGGGGGGGGGGGGGGTTGTACAGTACTCACCTGGGAGCCGTGACCGTGTCAGTTCGGGGAATGCGCGGGGGGGGCAGAGCTAACGTGGCCGAGTTGCCAATGCCTGCAGGGTGCCGGGGCGAGAGGCCAATCTGTGGGGGGGCGAAGCCTGGGCGAGCGGCTGGCCAATCCGTGTGGGGGCGCAGCCTGGGCGAGCGGCCAATCGGTGTGGGGGGGCGGGGCCATGGCGAGCCCAGCGGCCAATCAGCTTTGTGTCACCGTAAGGACAGAATGTCACCGGAAGGACACAATTTTGAAGCATGACAGACAGACAGATAGACAGAATAAGGCAATTATATATATAGATAATTGTCACGAAACAAGGTATGGGGGCTCCTCAATTGTCTTTTGGTGCAGTACCTTCCCGTACCTGAGGTCGCCTGGTCCGGTCTCCTGAGCCATGGATGGTGACCAGGACTTTTTGGAATTCTGACACTAAGTGTAAAAAAAGAGCCTACTGAGCATGTGTGGGACTCCTATGGGTCTTTTGACACTATCTGAGCATGTCAGTGATGTGGCACATTTCTATTGGCCACGGTGACATCATCTGTGACATGGCAAGTTTCTATTGGCCGCGGTGATGTCATCAGGCTGCTCGTGGTTCCTCCATCTTGTGGGTGATACAGAGGTGATAAATATCCCTGACGCCCACATGGAGGTGCGCACTCGTCTTTGTGCATGCAGCAACACACAGCTATCTTAGATAGGGATACGCGGCAAAGTCCTACTGGACTGATTGAGGGTCAGAGGCAGGTTAGAGTGAGGCGTCGCTGTCACATCTAGACCGAATTAGGGTCAGAAGCTGGCTAGGCTGGGCTCCAGAGATATTGGGGTTGTGCCGCTTAGCAACCAGTGGTTAACCAGTGGTTACAACCCGGTATAGGAGTAATACCCTACATACTCACTTCTGCCTATACCCAGAGCGAATACTAGCAGAATACGGATAGTGTTCTACAGGTCGATCCCTATCCATACTGTGTATGCTATCTATATTAACTTCTGTGATGTCACAGGAGAGCATTGCGCCATCTCTTATCCTGTGAATAAACAGGTTCCAGTCCATATATATTATTACCCGTATCGGGGCTTGTAAGGCTACAGAGTCCAGGTACATTTATATTACAGCTTCTGTGTGGCCTAGATCACAGAAACTGTACATGCAGGTTTGGTGTACTTACTATACTTGCGTCTACACCTCTGTGACCTGTAACACAGGTGTATATTGTTATTCGGGGTGTTGTTGAAGATCAGTATAGCCCTAGGCTATCAGCTGCAGTTTACCACCATTGCACAGTGGACCCTGACCACTGATATCAGTGTATTCTCGCCTATTACCATATCAGTATGTCCATCCGTAACAATAATCATCATGACTATTAAGTGTTTTTCAATGTGGTTTTTACATATTTGTTGATGCCTTATTGCATTTTGTTACATTTTCTGAGGACGCTTTGGGCGAAACACGTATTGCGGTAGGGACGTGGATATGGCATTAGGACTTCACACATTCACAGGTACATTATTTCTTCTAATTTTCGATGATTGAATGTCTTACCTCTCTGGTCACTGGGCCTACATTGTTGCTTATGTGACACACTATTACATTCATTATACCTGTCTGTATATGTTCTTATCTTGACAATTGTAACTTCTTATACCACTTTCTATGGAATTCTTTCATGGATACAGCTGCATGTTTTACCTGTCACTCTTTAAGTATACAGATATAGTGATTGCTGTTTTAAGGCCTGTTTCACACGTCAGTGATTCTGGTACATTTGTGCTTTTTTTTCTACGTATCAGAATCACCTACATACGCAGACCCATTATAATGAATGGGTCTGCTCACACATCAGTGATTTTTCACTGACCATGTCTCCGTGCAGCGTAGCATCACTGATGTCCCACAGACCACGCAGTGGTGTGGTCCGTGAGACACGTGCCAGAAAAAAACGTGCTTTTAAAATAAAAATCATTTTTACTCACCCGGCTCCAGCGATGTCCTCTGCAGCCCGTGCAGCCTGCTGCTTCTGAGCCGGCTCATTACTGTCGCGCATATTCATGATGCACAACACAGCCGACCCGGAAGCAGCTGCTGCGAGGGTCAGCGCCGGCCGGATGCTGCACCGCGGGAGCGATCAGCACCATGGAGAGCAGGAGTGGGCACAGGTGAGTTAATCTCTAAGTGCAATCACGGGCCACGGAGAACGGAGCCCGGATTGCACTTAGACAACCCACGTGTGCCTAAGGCTATGTGCCCACGCTGCGGATTTACCGCGGATTTTGCCGCGGATTTGCCGCGGATTTGCCGCGGATTTCCCGAAAATCTGCAGCAGCGGCACTTCCAAGCCATTTCAATGGCATTTTGGAAATGCTGTGTCCATGCTGCGGATTTTTCCGCTGCGGATTTGCCGCGGATTTTGATCCGGAAAAATCTGCAGCATGTCAATTGTTTGTTGCAGATTTGGTGCGGATTTTGGGTATAGAATGGGGGAAAAAAAAAAAAATCCGCATCAAAATCCGCGGCAAATCCGCGGTAAATCCGCGGCAAATCCGCGGGTGCGGATTTGCCGCGAAAGTCGCGGATTTTCAGGCAGAAAAGTCCGCAGGTACATTCTACCGTGGACACATAGCCTTATAGTTATATTGACCGCAAAATAAAAATTGCCCGGGGATGAAGGGGTTTAACCTATTTTGCACTGTGAATAAATATTTTTAACCATATTAGAACCAATTTATTAATTCCAAGTAAAAGTTATAAATGTTAGAAAGTGAATTCCTTCTTAACTTACAATATAGTAAAAACTTTCTATGTCCCACAGTTGTTGAGCTTGTAGAGCTCAGTTGATTAACATGGTGGAAGTCAGGGTATTGGAAGCATTAGATCAGGTGTGCCTTTACAAAAATGCTCCACTCTTGTCCTAAAATTTCTTCCAGCAGAGTTCAAATAATAGTACATTGTTGCTAAATGTAATTAGGACTGCAGCTGAAGCTTCTATCTCATGGAGTACCTGCCTACTTAGAAGAACATTTATATCTGGGATCGCTCCGTTTTATGTTTAACTACATTGCTCCTTTGAAAACATAGATAAAAGCAGAATCCACTTAAGTTATGTAACTGTACAAAAATAGATTTGGTTTTTAGTGAACATAAAGATTTATTGATCGTCATTGTTAATATTTGCTTCTCCATCCTGGTACAATGTAAACCCCAGCCAGCACTTCTGTTTTCAGAGACAGAAATGGAGCAGTTGTGAGGATGAATCAATAGATCCAAAAAGCGCAGGTCTCTAAAAGGCATTACATGATTCTTCCCCTTTTCAACGTGGAAGAAAGATTAGGAAGATTAAAGGAAATTTAGCTCTGGAAGGTAATTTAATCGTATTTAAGTTTATTCACATCTTAAAGCTGTACAATGCATTGATCAAAACCGAGAACAAGATTCTGTCCATCAAGACTTGTACGGATGTCTAGCGATGCTAGTTTTCTCTACATACATGGGAGTCAAATTTTTAAAATGTATTAAAAAATATACAATAATATGGAATTTCTAATTGCCAATATTGTGTGATTTATTAAAGGAGTTGTCCGACATAAAGTAAAAAAATTTTTTAAGGTAATCTGTGCTGTATTGTCATATAAATCACCCCTACATTATTTTTTTTTTGGTATTCTAACTTTTGTTCCTCTTGATTTTTCACTTTTTTCTCTGCAGCCTCTTTATTTACATGCAGCTCAACTAAACATGACATGTTTGACTGCTAAACTTCAGTCACAGCGGGCACCGCCCAGCTTCAGTGTCCAGCCTCACCCTCTGCCCGCCCTTTGTACACACATTCCCGGTCAGTATTCTGCCCCAGCACCTGATATATGAATGAATACTATGTAATGAAAATTATATATAACCCCTAATGTGAGTCTATAGGAGATATATACACACATACACATATACTCACACACACCTAGAGTTATATAATATATTATATTTAATCCCCCCTCATGCATTCTCTTTTCTCCCCCTGTGCTGTTTCCTCTGCCCAGCACCTCCTCGTCTCTCGCCTGTGCACTCTCTTCTCTGTCCCCCCATGCTCTGTCACGCGTGCATTCTCTTCTATGCCCCCTGCTCTCTCTCACTTGTGCACTCTATTTTCTGTCCCCCCCATTCTCTCTCTCACCCGTGCTGTGATGATTGCAAGCTCCCTACAGCCGAGCGATGCAGAGCTCAGTGCTACTGACCTGGTGTCAGGTGACATCCCTGCTCTCTGCTCCCGACTGTATTCAGAAGCCAGGAGCGTGGGAGGCTGCATTCATCACAGAGTGAGGAGAGAGACAGCACACAGGGGAGAGGGGGTCATAATCGCCCTGGCACCATACAACATAATGAGCTGAGGACACAGTCGGGCAAACAGCACTGACGGTCTCCTAGACGGAGAGGGCAACCCTGTTTTTCCAGGACCCAGGCACATACAGGGCACAGATAACAGCGCACAGGGAATGGGGGAGGGAGGTGGGGGGAACTCCGGTGCACTGTACATGGCCAGCAGCGCGGCTACATGACAGTCAGGGGAGAGGGGCTGACAGCAGGGCAGGTAGGTAGTTACTATCCACTTACCTGCCCCAATATAGCCCTACAGTGGAATAACAAAAAATAAGTAAAATATCCAGAATAACCCCTTTAAGTGAGTACATACCCTATTGGTTCACAACTCCTTAATGACTCTGTTTTTTTATTTAGTCCCATTACCATAGGTGCATAAAAGCCAGCCCTTCATTATGTAATCTGCCTTTACATACAGTTGTGAAAAAATCCAAGAGTACCAGCACAAATCCATGAAAAATGTTACATTTATTCAATGCAAAAAGGCATAAGAACAATAAGGTAGGTGGATAAAAAATATAAACTGATATGAGATAGGTAATGCATTTCTGGTGCAACGTGGCCCTTAGTCTCAACTCAGAGAAAGAATTGCACATTTTAAGGAATTCAAGCATGATACTGTAAAATTATTACAAGGACTACCTATTACTTCCCCCTTGATGAAGCGGCCGGCTATGTGCTCAGGACCGCGAAACGTACGTCTGGGCTTTTCCACCTGCAGACCCTAGTAATGTGTCCCTAATTTTGTTTTTTGTGGTCTCATCTATGTCACTTTATATATGTTAGACACTGGTGTGCTTTGAGAACTTCCTTGGTCTCTTTATACTTGCAACTTTGCATATACTGTGACATGTCATGGTTAATAGTCACTCTTTTTTTGCTGCCACTTGGTATTATTTAAGACTTTGGACTACTAACTTTGTCTGACAGGCTATAAATGTGAGTAGCATTGCATTAACACCTACCTTATTGGGATCTGTACCAGATAATTTTTACCATCCTCATCCTCTTTTGTCTCATTATTTCATGCATTATTTTCCTTTTTTGCACTGTGTACTTTGAACTTTCTCATAAATATCTTTCTATATCAGCAATTTTTGCTCATGTGTTTTCTCTGCTTTCCATGTTTATTATGAGCTGATGTTAACTAACTTTGGGGTCCTCCAGTTTAACATTATTACAAGGCAGTTTGCAAAATGTCTTTCCTCCTAATATTCCACGGTCATTTGAGTTGCATTATAAACTGAAAAAAGCAGATTCATGTCAAGTTTTTACGTAAAAAAGGTGTCATAAAAGCTTTGATAAGTTGCATAATTTTTATGTGACTTCTGGCGCTATTTCCGCCAGTATGAAGTGGGTGGACCTGGATAGGGCCCAGTATGGAATGAGGGCATAACCCCCTCACTTGTCAAATTCATCAAATTTGCCTAAGTTTTGTACACCAGAAAAAAAGATATTTAACTAATTAAGTAGTGTGCATCTCTTAATGAATTTGGCGCCTTCTACTCCAGCAAGACAGGCATAGTGTGAGCATGTGCTACCCTAGTCTTGATGAGTTGGCCCCAAAGTGATTAGGAAAAAAGGCAACTCATCCAAGAAGTAAAAGACTATATAAAGTTTGAGCAATAATGCCAAATACTGAAGCAATGGTGCAAAAAAGTCACCAACGCCCTCAATAACTAAAGACTTCAAAACATCCTCTGACATAAACATCAGCACACAGGTAGAAGAGAAGACCGGGTTTATGCCGCGCTAAAAAGCACTGATGCTTGTAAATTAAAAGATTTATTTGTTATTTGACAGTTCCTACGCGTTTCAGAGAAATCCTCCTTCCTCAGGATTTCTTTCCTGAGGAAGGAGACGGATGTCTCTGAAACGCGTAGGAACTGTCAAATAAAAAAGAAATCTTTTAATTTACAAGCATCAGTGGTTTTTAGCGTAAACCCGGTCTTCTCTTCTACCTGTGTGATACAAAATTCCTCTCCCGGGGCTGCAGCTAAACCACCGGGCACTCACAGGCTATCATAAGGGGTTGTGACTGGCACAACCTTACCAGGTGAGTGTTTCTTTGTCTTGTCTGTCTACCCTCTTACCGGGTAAGACCTTATTGTGCTTTTTCTCCCCTACAGATAAACAATCAACACAAAATGTTTCCATGGATAAGAAGCTACATTCAAGTCTTATATCACCAAGCACACCTCTAGTGTACGATAGAGCTGTGGAACACATTCTGTGAAACTCTGCTATGTGGAAGTCTATTGGATAAGTCTGGTTTAACAAAGGCCAGGAGAATGTTACCGGCCTGACTGCGTTGTGGAAACTGTAAAGATTACTGGAGGAGGAATAGTGCTACAGGATTATTTTTTGGAAGTTTGCCTCAAGCCCTAGTTCCTGTGAGACTAAATCATCATACCAAGACATTTTGTATAGAAAAGAGTTTACTGAATTCATTAACATGCTGTCCAGTATGACAAGCATGGCATGTGCGTTCAGACCTATGGGGAGCCTGACACCCAACAAAAATGAAACAAACAATACAACAAATATGAGGAAACACCGGGGACAAAATAACAACATTGGGTCCTAGCTCTGGTAAGAGTGGTAGATGAGACACCTCCTATCCTCACTTGTAGCTGTGCCAATGTAAGGGGTGGGCAGACCCCTTACAAAGAAGTGTAGTTTTCCCCCTGAAAGTGTTAATGCTGATGTTATTTAATAAAATGTTTTAATGTTTTAGTGGGTTCCCCTAGTGGCCGGGTGGGACGGCTGTCCCCATAGGAACAGGGTAGAGGAAAGGAGGAGCCGGCAGCAGAAAGGGGAGGGAGAGAAAGGGGTGTGCAGAAAAAGTTAGAGCCGGGAGGCAGTTGAGTCCGGGACGGGAGAGAAGAAGCAGAAGGGGCAGAGTGTGGGAGCTGGGTGGACAGGAAAGCAAAGGAAAAGCAGAGAAGAAGTGTCCTCAAGGGTGAAGCAGTATTGGTGTGGGTCCAGTCTGTGTTAGCCGGAGTGGGAGCCAGGTGAAGTGGAGTAGCCGGGCACATCCCCACTAGAGGAGACATCCAGAAAAGGTTTTCCCACAGCCGAAAGTTGTGACATCATCTGATTATTGCCTCTGTCATGAAGAAGTGTACAATAAACATGCCTGCTGGTTCAATTGATCCACGTCTACCAAGTGTTTGTACCTCTGACGGCGTCATCTGCACCACCACACTCTGTCCCACCAAGTCATCTCCTGTCCCAAAAGTGACGGCGGAGCCGGGTCTAAGCCTGATAGAAAAAGGGGCCACGACTACAATCCCCGAGGCGCCCCTGGCATCCCGTTACATGTGGCGTAGTCGGCAGGATCCGGATTATATGCAAGGGGTCCCGATCCAAGAAGATGGAGACCAAGTAGTGCCTAGGGTACAGGATCCGGATTATTGGCGAAGGGTCCCGATCCCATGGTGGGAAGAAGAAGTGGTGACTAAGGCGTTGGACCGGGCACAAGATGGCGGCAAGATGGCCGCCGTCCTCATGAACACAGTGAGCGCGCGAAGTATTGGCGCCAAAAGAAGAGCCTGGGGCTGGCCGGTGAAGAAAAAGAAGTGCGGAGTGCACCACTCAAAGAGGGGAGGTGCTGGCCCCAGGATCCTGATGAAGATATGTGAAGTGGGCGGCGTTACAGGAAAAAAGAAGAGCCGCCTTGGCCGGGTCGACTTGATGTGCGAGACTGGGGGTGGAGTGTACCCAAGGGCGGGAAAAGAAGGCCCGCCTCCACCTTCTCCAGCATCTCCACTGTCCCCGGCGCCATTGCAAGAAGCGACAGTACAGAGACTGACTCCGAGCAAAATGGAGACTCCGAGAAGACAGCATGCTGCAGTGGGCGCACTGGTAGCAACCAGCCTGGGCAGAGGACGCCCGAAGCAGACTGCGGCCGCGGAAGGACTTACCCTTGCCCTACCGGCTGTGCCAGAAGGACCGGAGCGGCCCACAAAAGTAACCTGGGTCACTACCTGGGACACCACGACCGGTGAGACCTCGACTGAAGTCCGGGCCACCTACACGGCACAGCTACATCCGGGAAACCAAGTCCTGGGAGCTCCAATCCACACAGCAGTTCCGGCCCCGGAAGAGCAACACGCCCGGGAGCTAGAAGAGGACGAGTGGGGATTCTTTTGGGAGCCGGTGAAGCCGACTCCCCTGACTCAGCGAAAGTCCCCATCACCTGAACCTGATCCGGTGCAGGAGAGGTTACTGGCCGAGACCGTGGCCCGCGAGATGATGGCCGGTCCCCTTAGTGACGAGTTTGAACGGCAGTGTACCGTTGGCACCGTAGTCAAATTTAACCAGAAAGAGGGCTATGGATTCATTGAGGATGAGGAGACCGGTGACCATTTCTTCTACAACCGGGTAAATCTGGACACTGAGGGCTTACCACAACACCTTCATACCTTGTACCCGGGAGAAAAAGTGAGATTCCGGAGAGAAGTGGGATGCCGGGGCCTATTTGCAGTAGGGGTGACCCGGATGCCCACTACACAAGAGGCCGCGCAGTGGCAGCAAGAAATCGAATGGGAAGAGTGCCAGTACCGGAGGCGTACCCAACAGAGACCGGTACTGGCTGAGATTTCCCGGCCGAGAAGCACACTAGCGGTATCGCCCGAAGTTATGACAGGACCGAGTGCTGACCCAGAGAAGGGGACCCCGGCGGTGTTGGCAATTCACCAGAGCCTGGTCAAACACCCGGTGATCGTCGTGGGCAGCCCACAGCCGTCCCGTTCAGCGACCCCGTCGCCCCCGTCGGGGGTTGAGGAGGCAAAACCGGAGGCAGAGGCGCCAGAACCACCCGTCAACTATGAACCATTCCGGAGGCTGCGCCGCTTGCCAGGTCAGTCCCTTTTTGATTATGTGAGGGCTCAGCGGGCCGAATGGCAGCGCGCATACCACCCCGAGTGACCCGTAATGACCGGAGGTAATGGACATGTTCATGTTGAAGACCGGCATTGTTCCAGAGCCGGAAAAGTTTCACAGTTTGTAACCAAAGTTTAAGCTACCGAGCCCGGAAGGAGCCTGATGCTGGACTGAGCCCAGGGCTCCCTCTGTGTTGTTAACGGAGACTTTACTGTTTGTACTCCTACCTGCAAAGACCGGGAGTGCTGTGAAAGCCTCCGGGCACACTGTCTACAAAGACCGGGAGTGCTGTGAAAGCCTCCGGGCGCACTATCTACTAAGACCGGGAGCTCCCAGGAGGGACTCCGGGCGCCGGACTTGTGCGCCCCTTGAGTGTGCCTTGATGTGAACATGTTTAGAGTTTTATAAAAAAATGATTTTGCTGCTAACTTGTGTTTTTTCAGGGTTGTGACTTGCCGGGAGGCTTAGGCAGAAAGAGGGGAGGAATGTAAGGGGTGGGCAGACCCCTTACAAAGAAGTGTAGTTTTCCCCCTGAAAGTGTTAATGCTGATGTTATTTAATAAAATGTTTTAATGTTTTAGTGGGTTCCCCTAGTGGCCGGGTGGGACGGCTGTCCCCATAGGAACAGGGTAGAGGAAAGGAGGAGCCGGCAGCAGAAAGGGGAGGGAGAGAAAGGGGTGTGCAGAAAAAGTTAGAGCCGGGAGGCAGTTGAGTCCGGGACGGGAGAGAAGAAGCAGAAGGGGCAGAGTGTGGGAGCTGGGTGGACAGGAAAGCGAAGGAAAAGCAGAGAAGAAGTGTCCTCAAGGGTGAAGCAGTATTGGTGTGGGTCCAGTCTGTGTTAGCCGGAGTGGGAGCCAGGTGAAGTGGAGTAGCCGGGCACATCCCCACTAGAGGAGACATCCAGAAAAGGTTTTCCCCCAGCCGAAAGTTGTGACATCATCTGATTATTGCCTCTGTCATGAAGAAGTGTACAATAAACATGCCTGCTGGTTCAATTGATCCACGTCTACCAAGTGTTTGTACCTCTGACGGCGTCATCTGCACCACCACACTCTGCCCCACCAAGTCATCTCCTGTCCCAAAAGTGACGGCGGAGCCGGGGGTAAGCCTTATAGAAAAAGGGGCCACGACTACAATCCCCGAGGCGCCCCTGGCACCCCGTTACACCTACTCTCCCAGACAGGCCCTCTACAGTCTCCTTAACTCTCGTCGAGCAGGAACCTGAGACCCTGAGAAAACCCTGCAATTGCTCTGGCTAGTGTATTGGCAAGTTGGAGATGCTAGCCTCACCACTGAACTAATATTTTACAAGGAAAGGTAAGACAGAGGAAAAAAGCAATAAAAAGGATAAAATCCAGCTTCTGAAACACTCCTTCACAGGACCTTCCTCCTAGGCTGCCAGAGAACAAATGGATTTGTACCTTCAGCAAGGATTGCCGAGAAACACTTTTATTTCAACCTGATGGGGCATGGCTACAAATCAGTGGCAAAATAAAACACTCAGCTAGGAACTGCTGGATAACAAAACTGACATTAATTCATGATGCACTGAAAGAAATAAAACCACATTTAAGTGTGAATCCAAGATGGAAATGAGGGATACCAACCCAAAATCTGTCACTAGTCTCGAAAAATAGAGAGACGACCATGTCCACTGAATTTTCCCAAAAAGTTTGCAAACAAAATTGAACCAATCTCGGTACGCAAAGCTTATAATTGTTCAAAAAATACATGTGGAAAGAGGAGAGAGAAAGAGAGAGAACTCCACTGATCATAAGAGATTATACACTGCAAAAGAGAAACAGGTTTTTTTTGTTTTTGGTTTTTTTTTAAGCTTCAGGTCAAATTTTAGTTTTTAGATGCAAGTTTTGATTGTCCAATAAATCTTTGGCAGATCTGTGCTTGCAGTGAAATCATGGACATATTGTTCCATTTGTACACAGCCACAAACCTGGCATTGATTGTCCACAATTTCACTGCAACCACAGATCTTCCACAGATTTATCTCTGTGTGTGACAGGGCCTTTAAGCCCGCTTTACACACAACAATATATCTTACGATGTGTCGTCGGGGTCACGTAAGTGACATCCGCACATCCGGCATCGTAAGGTACATTGTAGCTACGTGCAACAGCTACGTGCGATTGCGAATGAACGGTAAAACGTTCATTGCACGCACGTCGTTCATTCCTCATGAATTGAATGTCAGGTTTTTCATCGCAGTGTGTGACACCCCGGGAACGATGAACAGATCTTACCTGCGTCCTGCGGCTCCCGGCCAGCAATGCGGAAGGAAAGAGGTGGGCGGGATGTTTACGTCCCGCTCATCTCCGCCCCTCTGCTTCTATTGGCCGGCTGCCACGTGACGTCGATGTGACGCCGAACGTCCCTCCCACTCCAGGAAGTGGACGTTCGCCACCCACATCGAGGTCGTATGGACGGGTAAGTACGTGTGACGGGGGCTAATCATTTGTGTGGCACATTCAACAAAATTGAACGTGCCGCACATACGATGGGGGCGGTTATGATCGCATACGATATCGTATGCAGAATCGTAACATGTAAAGCAGGCTTTAAACATGCCACATTTTTATTTCGGATCTCGAACCTAAGTGAAGTTAGTTCACAATGTATCATTTTAGGGTTATGTAACTTTGTTGCAGTTTTGCTATTAGTTAGTTGGATACTTAAAAATTAAAATAAAATAAAAAATATATCAAATATATAGATTCAGTTTATGCAAATGTTTTACTAGCTACATTTAACAATCGTAGGTGCCACACAGCATTACTGCTGACTGTTGTCGCAAGCTACTTTCCATGTGTTACCTACTTAGCTTTCACTCCTCCATCCCCACCCCTCAAAAAGAATTAAACACTGGTACACACATTTTACTTTTTGCAGACCTATTTTAATATTCCAGTTTTGCAATGGTACATTGCATTACTATTATCTAATCTTCTGCGGCATTTTAGATGGCTTTTCTACCTCCAGGCATTTGTTCTTAAGTGATCCTTTATTGCTAGAGGTAATTAATGTGCTTTAATACAAAATTTGTAAACAAATTATTACTAGTGATGGGTGAATACTAAAATGTTTGCATGCTCATTACTCAATTCGAGCTGATTACTCAGTGGGAGTAATGAGCATTGTGGAAAAGTCAGCATTGGCCTCTTCAGGTCTCTGCACACATACTGCCAGCTATGAACAGAGCATTTCTGGTGGAACAGCGTGGACTTTTTATTTTTTTTGGTCACACTATGTCCCAGAATGTTGTTTTATCCCCCAGGACAGCCATTCAAAGATTGTGAATAGCTCTCAGTGGAGATCCTGCTCCCATCATGCAGTGAAGCAAGCACCCGCAAGCACCCGCAATACTCGAGCACCCTATTGCTTGATCAAGTGCCGAGCACGCTCACTCATCACTAATTATTACAGTAGATGGAGACTTTAAGCTGTGCAGGTCTGTTTTGTCACACCTGTTTAACTCCTTCACCACCCTAGACTTAACGGTACATCCTATTTGGAGAGGACTTCCTGATCTTGAACATACTGGTATATCCTGGTGATCATGCGGGCACAGAAGCTGTGCCAGTGCAATCGCCGATGGGAGCTCAGCTTACATGACAGCTGCACCCTGGCACTCACATCCAACAACAACAAATTGTATGGTCCATGTTTTCCTGTTACCCTTGTAAAAATTAAATATTTGGGATAAAACATTTTTGTGGTAAAAAATTTAGTTTTTCATTTTCACAGCTTAACGTTATAAAATTGTGTAATACACCTGAGGGTTCAAGGTACTCACCAAACAGCTAGATAAATTCCTTGAGGGATCTAGTTTCCAAAATTGGGCACTTGTGAGGGGTTTTCATTATTAAGCTACATCAGGGGCTCTCCAAATGCGACATGGTGTCTTCTAAAGGTTCCAGATGATTTTGCTTTCAAAAAGTCAAATTGCATTTACCCTTCCGAGTCCTGCTGTGCTCACAAAAAGTAGTTTTCCACCACATATAGGATTATTGATGTATTCAGGATAAAATGCACAACAACTTGTATGGTGCACTTTCTCCTACTACCCTTGTAATAATGCAATATTTGGGGCTAAAGTAACATTTTTGGCCTAAATTTACCACTAACATGAAGTACAATGTGTCACACACATTAACTATTCTCATAATCACTAAGATCCGTTCAAGCGTTCCAGAGTTTTTATCTCATAACATGACACTAGTCAGAATTGAAAAAATTGGTCTGGTTGTGAAGGTGAAAACAGGCTGGGGGCTGAAGTGGTTTAATTGCCAAATTAAAGACATGTACATGCTACACTGATATTATGGTCAGAATGTTGTTTAGCTATCCTTTTTGCCCGTCACGGGAACCCTGCCTAAGATATCTGGTTGATTTATTATTTTTCATGGGCTGGCTAAATATGACAAAGTTTTGGACATGAATTAAAAGTTATACTTGTGTCAAAAATGTATGCAATACTATAATGCCGCTGCTGCCACTTCTGACATTCTTGGCCCTGCTACTGCTACAATTTTCAACTGGGCAGTTTATGTCACTGTCATTGCTGACCTGCACCAAGCACACATTTTCTGGATGTCCACTGTGATTTATAGTGCTAAATGCTAGATTATAGTGCTGCTGCCAAGGCTGCTGTTGCTGGTCATACACTGCCACTGCCCTATTTATGTTTTACATTCCATTCTCAATTTTGTACCTTGAAAGAAGTTTTCCTTCTAAATCCATTATCACAAACCCACAAGTGATACATAATTTCCTGTCTGGCCTCAGCTAAGAATTGTATTAAAAACTGGTCCCTCTGTTAGCTTCGATAACGGTTGCTCCTTGATTGACCATCTCTTGTATAGGATGGTAACTTTCCATTTCGACGGCATTTCTGAGTGTAAGCTAATGTTCATCATGGTCACCAAAGTCAAAGATATTCTATGGGATTTCCTGGCTGTACATAATAAATCTTTTTTATATAGTATTCTAGGGAAGCTGTCAGTTCTGACTTATAGCCAATTGTCTTTGGGGGGGTTTTAACAAATGAAAGTCAAAAAAGTGCCCTACATACAGAATGTCATGAAGAGATTTCAGTATCAATAGAATGTTGGAAACAGGGAGACCATGACCCTCCAAAATGACCAAAGATTTGGTTCTTGTATAGATTTGCATTAAGTTTGCTAACATTTATTGAAAACTCTTGTGAAAATACAGTACAGACCAAAAGTGTGGACACACCTTCTCATCTCTAGAACAACTGTTAAGAGGAGACTTTGTGTAGCAGGCCTTCATGGTAAAATAGCTGCTAGGAAAGCACTGCTAAGGACAGGCAACAAGCAGAAGAGACTTGTTTAGGCTAAAGAACACAAGGAATGGACATTAGACCAGTGGAAATCTGTGCTTTGGTCTGATGAGTCCAAATTTGAGATCTTTGGATCCAACCACCATGTCTTTGTAGAAAAGGTGAACGGATGGACTCTACATGGCTGGTTCCCACCGTGAAGCATGGAGGAGGAGGTGTGATGGTGTGGGGGTGCTTTGCTTTTGACACTGCTGGGGATTTATTCAAAATTGAAGGCATACAGAACCAGGATGCCTACCACAGCATCTTGCAGCGACGTGCTGTTCCATCCGGTTTGCGTTTAGTTGGGCCATCATTTATTTTTCAACAGGACAATGACCCCAAACACACCTCCAGGCTGTGTAAGGGCTATTTGACTAAGAAGATGGGTGATTGGGTGTTACGCCAGATGACCTGGTCTCCACAGTCACCAGACCTGAAACCAATCGAGATGGTTTGGGGTAAGCTGGACCGCAGAGTGAAGGCAAAAGGGCCAACAAGTGCTAAGCATCTCTGGCAACTCCTTCAAGACTGTTGTAAAACCATTTCCGGTGACTACCTCTTGAAGCTCATCAAGAAAATGCCAATAGTGTGTAAAGTAGTAATGAAAGCAAAAGGTGGCTTCTTTGAAGAACCTAGAATATAAGACATATTTTCAGTTGTTTCACACTTTAAGTATTTCATTCCATATGTTTTAATTCATAGTTTTGATGCCTTCAATGTGAATCTACAATTTTCAGAGTCATGAAAATAAAAAAAACTCTTTGAATGAGAGAGTGTGTCCAAACTTTTGGTTTGTACTGTACATTGATAAGTAAAACAGGATTGTGGAATTTCAAATTATTTGTAACTGGTTTTAAACCAGTAATGATGCAATTTCCAAAAAGTAAAAAAAAACAAACACCTTTGGCCATTTTTGGAAATAGTGATAGTTGATTTCAAGAGTCTTTTAGCAGATATGTTTCTAGTCAGCCAAGAATGGTATCACAATATATTTTCCAACAAGGGTTGCTCAATTTATGTATTCTGTACAGTGACATTTCTTAAGAAGATTATGATTTGTTTTTCCCCTGTGTTTCATTGTCTACAATAAAGATTAATTATTATGGTTTCCATATTTCTAAAAGCAGCTACGATCTGGAACTTATAGACTTCTTTAGTAAAACAAAATTGTACATTTCATTAGCAGCCATTTTGATGAAATAACCCAATTAAATTAAGGGAAACACAATTCTTAATCAAATAACCCCACCTTGTACAAAATATATCGTTCTCAATTGATTTGTGAGTATAAATAAATATATAATCCAAAAATAATATAGTTTCTTGACAGATGCTCTTTAGCCAACATCTCTCAAAGGGTTAAGGAACCTTTACGCACACCGGCCATTCTCACTGTTTGTACTTGACTGTTCCTAACAAAAGTGTTTCACTTGACCTTTAGCTTGCTAGAAAACAACAGGAGATTGAAAAGGAAAAAAACTCACAAAGGAAAACTAAATGCTTTCCCAGTATAGAACTTACTAGATCTGCCTGCTAACATCATTGAATGTCTGAATATAAAAAATGACATTATAAACTCCTATTCTTGCGAAAAGAAAAAAAATGTGGTAGGCACTTAGCCAGATGTGTGCTGTGTTAAAAACATTTTCCTTTGGCTCACAAAGGTATCTGGCACAATAGTACCTGGTCTAGTTATTACAACTTTAAAGTGGCATCTAAAAAAATCATGTTTCCAATGTAACTAGAGTAGAGTAGAGTCTTGGAGGTCTCTACAGTGAAAAGAATATGGAATATTTCAACAATTACTGTGGTATAAATATTATTTCGTGCCCAATATGTTCATTTTTACGGAGCGTAAAAAAAATCCCACATGATTTAGTTGACAATTCTAAAAAGTTAAAAAGTAAAATTCTAGTTGTAAACCTTTACACAATATATTACTATTCGACAATGTCAACAGATAACTTAGAAATTCTTTAGAAATGTGGAAATCTCCTACATAACTGCTACCAAGATTTAATACATAAAAGTCTGACCACTTGGTCAAGAGATCACTAAATTCAATAAAGTAACATAACTTACCTAAATTATAATTAAATACAGCTTTATTAAATACATTTAAAAATAGCAATATCCTACATACATTGTAGACACACAATAACACAAATAATAGAATACCCCAGGTATAGTATAAACGGACCTTTCAATAAACCCCTGAAGGATAATAGATAAGGCTAAAGGCCACAATAACTTATCTTATTGGAGTTATCAGGATGGCATCCGCATGGGTGCTTTTCATGTCGTACAATTACCGAACCAAGGCATTCCTGGATGGGTGTCAAACAAAAGGAATCTCCCAAGCTCGACGTGTTTCCCCCCCACTTATATTTTAAGGTTCATCATGAGACCAGGATAGGGCGCAATTCCCATAATTCCTGGACCTGCACATATGGCAGGAGGAGTCTCCCAGTGCTTCACGTGCGGCCTTATTTATATTGATTGGGCAAGATGGAATATCTGTTTTTAAGTCCATCTTGTTTATAGTAGGGAGTTTAGGGACACATTTCTTAGGGATAGCCGCCGTGGAATTGGGGCACCACTTGAACCCTAGAATGCGTGTAACTTCATTCTTATATCTCCATTGATAGGTAGTGCACAGCATTCTACTAGGGTTCATTTAGTATATCATTCCCCATTATTATTATATTGTCTACGATTATAGGTGACCCCGTTATTCTATCCTTCAGGGGTTTATTGATAGGTCCTTTTATACTGTACCTGGGGTATTCTATTATTTGCGTGTTTTGTGTGTCTATAATGTATGTGAGATATTGCTATTTTTAAATGTATTTAATAAAGCTGTATTTTTAATATAATTATGATTTAGGTAGGTTCTGTTAGCTTATTGATTTTCTGCCTTTAATTATTCCTGTTTTGAGTCTTGGTTTACAGATCAGTAAATTCAACCCAACCTATTTAAAAACTTCTTGTTGACTTGTCTAGAGGTTAAAAACTTAATGTAGGCATTAAATCCTATTTGAACTAGCTATAATGTATCTCCAACATCTAGACTTTTAACTTACAACAGATAGATCACCATGGAACCATAGTCATAATAATAACAATGCTAATGAACCCCTTTACCACATTGTGATTTTCCATTTTTGCGCTTTCATTTTTTCCTACCCTTCTTCCAAAAACTATAACTTTTTATTATTTTTGAGCCACTATAGCCTTCTGAGGGCTTGTTTTTTGCAGGACAAGTTGTACTTTTGAATGCCACAATTCATTTTACTATATACTGTAATGTAAAATGGGGAAAAAAATTCCAAGTGTGGTGATATTGAAAAACAAGTGCAATTCCACAATTGTTTTTTTTTTTTTTTTTATTTACCATGTTTACTATATGGTAAAAATCGACCTTATAGTATGATGCTCCATGTCGGTACAAGTATGTAGATACTAAACATGTATAGGATTTTATTTTTTTTTTGGTGGTAGAAAAAATTCCTTATACAACAGAAATCACAGCCTCCTGTAAATGCCGAATCGCAGCCAGCAGTCACAGGAAGAGCATCATGACAGACACAGGGGTCATAAGCTGACCCCTGGATGTAATAATAATCCATCGATGGCCCGCAATGACATTACAAGAACACCAACGGGAGCGGGGAATGACGCACTCCCTGATGGTGCATGTTAAAGGGAATCTGTCACCAGATTTGGGGCCTTTAAGCAGCGGCCACCACCAGTGGGCTCTTATATACAGCATTCTAACATGCTGTATATAAGAGCCCAGGCCGCTGTGTAGAACATAAAAAACACTTTATAATACTCACCTAGGAGGTCGGTCCAGTGCAGACTAGTCAAATGGGTGGCACCGTTTTCCGGTGTCGACACATCCTCTTTCAGCCATCTTGGTCTTCAATTTTCTGAAGCCGGAGTGCATGACGCGTCCTACGTCATGCACACAGGCCGATATTGAGGTCCTGCGGAGGACCTCAGTGCTGGCGAGTGTGTATGACGTAGGATGTGTCATGCACCCAGGCTTCAGAAAAAGGAAGACCAAGATGGCTGAAAGAGGAAGTGCCGGTCCCTCAACTAATCACAGACGCCAGGACTGACGGTGGGCAGGGGAAGCAGAGCATATGAATGAAGGTAAATGAGTGGCCCTGGAAGAAGATTGAGCAGCCCAAAAGCAGTTAATCATGCCGGAGACTCGTTAAGTATTGTGTGCTTACTTTATTTTTATTTTTCCTTTTCCTTTATAATGTTTTATTTCCCGAGTTGCCGGACCTCAATCATTAGCCGGAGTAATCTCAGAACTCCGGGGGCCATCCGGCACCCCGATACTTTTGAAACTGTGCGGTCTTCCTCCGGTTTTGTCATTCAACTATCAATCTTGAATTACTGAAATACAGTAGGTGTTCCTGAGTTACACAATAAGCAACCACAATTTTATAGTAGGAAACTACAAACTGCCCTATTTTCATGTAAGTATGGTTTCCTAAACACAGTATTCAATAAAATATAATTTGCCTCTATTACTGTCATGCTGTGCTATGGGAGACACTGAAGCAAACAGGGAGATTGGTTAGCAGATCAATCACTAGGGGGCAATAGGGTAGTAAACAAGCCTGCACTAATGTAACGCTGCCCCAAAGGGAAGCACTGCAGCTCAGCTAAATGAACAGTAAGCTGGAAAGCCCACTAGAAGACAGAAGAGTAGTCGGCAAGCCGAATCTGTAACAGGAGGTCTCATCAATGGTACAGAAGAAGGAAAAGCGTGGTCAGGTGATAGCCAAAAGATCAGGAACCAGAAAGTCACGAAAACAGATGTTGAAAGGATGGGGCCAAGGACAGGAAAGGGGACACAGGTCAGAGTTTGCGCAAAAAGCAAAGGACGGACAAATAGAGGAGGACTAGAGATTGGAGGGGAACAGAGGTAGAGACAAGGACAAGACAGGAACCACAGGTCAGGTCGGGTCCGGAGGGAGACAGAGGTGAGATTGGGTCAGGGAAAAGACGGAGGTCAGATCAGGTCAGGGAGGAAACGGAGATCAGGATTAGACAGGACAGAACACAGGTCACTAAATGGAATGTAACGCAGCTGAAATATCACCGGTGAAGCACAGGAGGTACAGCACCAGGATATAGCAGCCAGTAGATCAGAGCGAGGCAGCAAGGATTAACCACTCATGACCTGGAACCCTGAGAAAGAATACCAGCAATGACTCAGCAATGCTGATTCAGGCATGGGTCATGACAATTACTTTCTGGAATTCCTTTCTTCATTCCATCCAATATTCTACAACCCTCCAATCTTATAGACCTTATTCAAATGTCAAAGGCTTTTTCTTATATGTAAAAACATGGACCAATTTTCAATCAGTGTGTTGGATCAGATTTATATTAGTATTTGAGAAATTGTTTCACTTTTTACCATCAGTATTCCATCAATTTTTTTTGTCTTTTTTTTTACAAATCATCTGATACCTATTGCAATATTAATAATAGACAGCACACGGCTTACACATGGATGTGATTTGTGTGCTGTTAGTGATTTTCCACAGCCCCATAGACTTTTATGATTACTTGTGATCAACAACTCAGTTCAAAATTGGACATATCTTCATGTTTTTTTCTGTGGACATTTAGTCCACAAACACGGACATTTGGACATTCCCATAGATTATAATATGTATCTGTTCAACGAATGTTTGTCACAATGTGTTCTGAGTTCTTAAGACATCTGAATGAGACCTACATGCTCGTTGAAAACCTGTCCTCACAAGAAATTAGAGTTGTGGCTCCAAAACTCTCCAACAACGCTTCTACCTTAACCCCATTGTTTATGCCTTATCGTTTTGCATCTGTTCCCAATTTCTTGCATGGTATAAACTCCAAAGAAAGTAGTAAATAATTATTTCATGTCTCATTACCACACTGTCTTTTTTAAAGTGTTACAATGTGTCACAAAAGAATATATAGAGCAACAGGGAAGCTGATTGCTCCTATACAGTTATAAAAATACCATATATACGTAGAAAATTCCTATTATATTTTGATATATATATATATATATATATATACATATATAGACATACAATGCCTTGCGAAAGTATTCGGCCCCCTTGAATTTTTCAACCATTTCCCACATTTCAGGCTTCAAACATAAAGATAAAAATTTTAATGTTATGGTGAAGAATCAACAACACGTGGGACAAAATTGTGAAGATGAAAGAAATGTATTGCTTATTTTAAACTTTTGTAAAAAAGAATAAACTGAAAGTTGGGGCGTGCAATATTATTAGATCCCTTTACTTTCAGTGCAGCAAACTTACTCCAGAAGTTCATTGAGGATCTCTGAATGATCCAATGTTGTCCTAAATGACTGATGATGATAAATATAATTCACCTGTGTGTAATCAAGTCTCCATATAAATGCACCTGCACTGTGATAGTCTCAGTGTTCTGTTTAAAGTACAGATAGCATCATGAAGACCAAGGAACACAACAGGCAGGTCCGTGATACTGTTATGGAGAAGTTTAAAGCCGGATTTGGTTACAAAAAGATTTCCACAACATCCCACGAAGCACTGTGCAAGCAATCATGTTGAAATGGAAGGAGTATCATACCACTGTAAATCTACCAAGACCTGGCCGTCCCTCAAAAATTTCATCTCAAACAAGGAGAAGACTGATCCATGATCACTCTGGATGAACTGCAGAGATCTACAGCTAAGGTGGGAGAGTTTGTCCATAGGACAGCAATCAGTCGTACACTGCACAAATCTGGCCTTTATGGAAGAGTGGTAAACAGAAAGACATTTCTCAAAGATATCCATAAAAAGTGTTGTTGAAAGTTTGCCACAAGCCACCTGGGAGACACCAAACATGTGGAAGAAGGTGCTCTGGTCAGATGAAACCAAAATCGAACTTTTTGGGCACAATGCCAAACAATATGCCAGCATCATGATTTGGGCCTGCTTTTCTTCAGCAGGGGCAGGGAAGATGGTTAAAATTGATGGGAAGATGGATGGAACCAAATAAAGGACCATTCTTGAATAAAACCTGTTGGAGTCTGCAAAAGGCCTGAGATTGGGACGGAGATTTGTCTTTCAACAAGACAATGATCCAAAACATAAAGCAAAATCTACAATGGTATGATTCACAAATAAACGTATCCAGGTGTTAGAATGGCCAAGTCAAAGTCCAGACCTGAATCCAATCGAGAATCTGTGGAAAAAGCTGAAAACTGCTGTTCACAAACGCTCTCTATCCAACCTCACTCAGCTCGAGCTGTTTGCAAAGGAAGAAAGGGCAAGAATTTTAGTCTGTCGATTTGCAAAACTGATAGACACATACCCCAAGCGACTTGCAGCTGTAATCGTAGCAAGAGGTGGCACTACAAAGTATTAACTTAAAGGGGCCGAATAATATTGCACGCCCCAATTTTCAGTTTATATTTTTTTATAAAAGTTTTAAATAAGCAATACATTTTGTTCAACTGCACAATTGTGTCCCACTTGTTGATTCTTCACCATAACATTTACATTTTTTATCTTTGTTTGAAGCCTGAAATGTGGGAAAAGGTTGAAAAATTCAAGGGGGCCAAATACTTTCGGTAAGGCACTGTATATATATATATATATAGATAGATGGATAGATAGATGGATATATATATATATATATATATATGTATATATATATATAGTAATGTGGCGCCCCTCACCTGGTCAGGCACCACTGAGTACTGCACCCATGCTGGGGGCAGTACAATACAGGTAATCCAGAAGGCTGACCGAGGTGTGACTACACAGGCGCATAGTAATCAGGTCTCACACATCTACCTTTGGGTGGACCCCTGGGGAATCCAGGAGGGGGCGTGGCCTCCATCTCCACTCAAGGGGTGTGGTAGAGAGCCTGGTTGCTAGGTTGCGTAGGCAGGCACAGTGGGGAGAGGAAGTAGAGAGGAGTCTGGAGTGGAGCTCAGAGAGCGCAGACGTGCAGGACCCACTAGTGAGCCAGTTAGTGAGTGCAGCTCAGGGAGAGCAGTCGCATGCAGCAGACCCTGGAGTCTGTCACAATCTGACAACGTACGCGCAGTGACTACCGACGGGAGATATCGGTAACCTGGTAGTGCCACCAAAAATCCACCCAAGGCTAGAGAGAGCAACAGAGTGGCAGAGTAAGGGGACTGCCAGGGAGGTACCAGGCCCGCAAGGGTAACAGGTCCCAGTGCAGGGATTTATCCAATTTTCTCCTGCCAAACCTGCCGGTGGGGGCACTTCAGACCCACACCATACCACCACAGAGTCCGCAGCCACGTAGCAAAGAGAGGGCCCATAGTTCACAGGAGGCAAGCAACTGGAGTGACCTGGTCCAGGCTATAAGCAAACGGGCCGAAACGAGGGGAGAACAGGCAGCAGCAACTTCCCTGGGTGACCCCCGTAGGGACTTCAAGCCGGGGTCACCACAAAAACACACCGGGCTAAGGAAGGCGAGTTGGTAGTCACCCTCACCAGCCAGCTGGAAGGATACCTGGTTCCAGCCTAGTTCATCCCAGCTACGCCCGGGTTACTCACACTGCCATCAACTGTGACTGCCTGGACTGTGTTTGAGTCATTCTGCGCCTTGTGGTTCCACACACTTACACAGGGCCCTGGGGCTTGCCTCACTCTCGGGAGGCCACTACAACTGACTGCACCCACCATCAGCCCCAGGCACCCCTTAATCTGCAGTGGCGGTCACCCTGACCGCAATACCAAGAGTGGCGTCACGAAAATCCTAAAGAGAAGGTTCCCTACCTGTGACCAGACTGTTCATCTACGTGGAGTCCCTGAAGGTAATGCACCAGCACCGACACAACACCTGTGGGGCTTCACAGTAACATGGTGGAGGGTATGTATCACGAAAGTGGTGTAAACCTGCAGGATGTCTGCTCTGGTACTTGAAGTGCCCCAAGGCTTATAAGAGCATTCCAGGGACAGGTTTTACAGATAGCTAAAGAGATGGGTGGGCCTGGCTATCGACATATCTCTGCCCATGGGTGTGTCTCATGTTTCAGAATGGAGACTGATTGTTTGAGACATAGTCAGTGTCGGGGGGCTGTGTTATCTCCAGAAAGGAATCCTCTAAGAGAGAGAAGAGTAGCTTGTCCTGACTGGGGCCGTGTGTGTAGAGGTTTATGACACCTATGGAAGGAACCTCTGGAGAGGGGTGTGTTTACTGACTGGTGTCAGTGAGTGGAGAGGGAGATATCTCCTCTGGAACACTTTGGTGGAGAAGTGTATCCAAACCTGTGCAGGTATACAGCGAGCTAAATGGACTGTGATACCATGTGTGTTCCTTTAAGCTGGAAGAGTCTTTGAATGTAACCATAAGTCCGGTTTATGTGGGCATTAAAAAACCTGTTGAACTTTTAAATAGAAAGTGTTCCTGTTGCTACCTCAAAGAGCAAGCTGAGGGAGTGACCCTATATCAATATATATATATATATATATATATATATATATATATATATATATATATATATATATATATATATATATATATATATATATATAAAGAGTTAGTAATCGTAGTAATAATAATAATAATAATAATAATAAAATAACAATAATAATAATGATGATGATGATAAAAGCACTATTTCCCAATTTACCATAAAAACTTAGAGTAAAGGCTGCTTTACACGCTACAGCATCGCTCAAGTGATCTCGTTGGGGTCACGGAATTTGTGACACACATCCAGTCGTTTTAGCGATGCCGTTGCGTGTGACACCTTTGAGCGATTTTGCATCGTTGCAAAAACGTGCAAAATCGCTCATCGGTGACATGGGGGTCCATTCTCTAATATCGTTGCTGCAGCAGCAACGAAGTTGTTCCTTGTTCCTGTGGCAGCACACATCGGTACATGTAACAACTCAGGAACGAGGAACCTCTCCTTACCTGCCTCCCGCCCGCAATGCAGAAGGAAGAAGGTGGGCGGGATGTTCGTCCCGCTCATCTCCGCCCCTCCGCTTCTATTGGGCGGCAGTTCAGTGACGCAGCTGTAACGTTGCTGTGACACTGAACGAACCACCCCCTTAGAAAGGAGGAGGTTTGCTGGTCACAGCGATGTCGCAGAGCAGGTAAGTAGTGTGACGGGTCCGGGCGATGTTGTGCGCCACGGGCAGCGATTTGCCCATGTCGCACAACCGATGGGGACGGGTACCCACGCTAGCGATATCGGTCACGATATCGCAGCGTGTAAAGCGGCCTTAAGTCCAATAGAGCTTTTCCTTATTTTATTCTGCAGAATATCCAGTTGAGGAAGTTGACAAGCATTTACAGCAAATTAGTTCTAAGTTGAATAGCGTAATCTCCACTTTACAGGAAGGACTTTCCTGTGAGGATGTTTTACTGCGGTGAGAACTGATGGTGGAATCTTATCCTCCTTAGTGCTTGGAAGGAGGATGAAGTGCTGGGGTGGCGCCTTTGCAATTTGATTTTGTGTAAAAATACACACCAAATCTGATTTCTACTACATTAAGTTGTTCTCCAGTAAAATGCACAAAGGAGAGAGGAAATATACTTTTGTTTTAGAGGACTCAGCAGCCTTCCTATTCTTCTGTCCAAACACTATAGCGCCATAGGAAGAGAAAAAGAAAAAAAACATTTCATTTGAGTGAAATATAGATGATTTAATATTAAGTTGAAGTCAAAGACTTGAAGGCAGAATATAATTGGATATGGGTTCTCTTACGAGAAATAAGTGCAATTTAAAACTCTAAATATTATGCCAGTCACTTTGAAGAGGAAAAATAGAATTAAAAATAAACTGAAAATCATCTAGGGAGCATTAAATCATCAAAGGCCATTGCTGCACATTTAGTAGTTTATAACGTATGGTGGATGTAAATAAATATTACCCTAATATAATACATACGGCTTACAGTAATGATAGCAGGAAGGTATTAGGGATGATCATTTACTGGTCACTGACATATTCAATTACAACTAAAGCCGATGTCTGATGAAGCTTGGAATAAAACCTGACGTATTTCGGACCTTGCAGTCAAATATTTGCTTTTTTCTGAAGTACATTTAAATTGCTGTATTCGACAGAAAAATTAGGATATTAGTAACATGTTAAAATATTTTACTGTTTTAGCAATGTAAGGCTCTGTTCACATGTGCAGTAGTCATCTGTTTGTAACAAATATAATATAAAAAAAATAGAGCAAAAACAGATCCATCTTTATAATAAAAATGAACACTTGGGTTTTAGTTTTCATCTTGGGTTTTGTCTGTTTAGAACCAATCAGTTTTTATTACAGGTGTCTCTTAGCATGCACAGTGCTAAAAAGTGAATGTTAATGTTAGCGATGAGCACATTTTTCAAGTACATTTGAAGTTTTTCATTTTATAACACTTTATATTCTCCTGAATATCAAGTATTTTCAATTCAATAAGCAACAATTTTGCAAAATGATTGTTACCATTTTGCTAAACCATAGAAGACCAGAGTAAATGTTTAACCCAATCACTACCTTTGGCGTATATGTACGTCAAAGGCAGTGCCCTTGCCTTTGATGAGGGCACGTACGCCAAGCCCACATATTTCACCGTATGTGATTGCTGATATAACCGCTTAGTGACAAAGCCTACTTTGACCTTAATTCCTGTAGCCAAATTGTAGAAATCTTACCAGTAAGGCCTCTTTCACACATCAGTGAAAAGCACACGTTTTTCACGGACGTGTTGAAGGTGTGTATGGCCATCCATGTGCATTGATTTTGGCACACGTGTGTTCTCTGTGTGCTATCCGTGATAGTACACTGAGATTAGGAACTTTTTACTCAACTGTCCCCAGCGTTGCTGTCCATGCTGTGCTGTGGTCCCAGTTGCTTTTTGCCCTGCGGTGCAGTAAATATTCAGTGAGCATGATGAGCGGGCCCTGAGTAAGTGACAACAGCGCTGAAGACAGCATCACTGGAGACCGGCGAGTATAGAAATTAATTTTATTTCAAAGAGGCATGTTTTCTCCGATACGTGTCACATGGATCAAACCAATGTGTGGTCCGTGTGACATCAGTGAAGTCGGAAAAAAGCGTGCGCAGACTAATTGATTATAATGGGTCTGTGTATGTCCTTGATTCTGGTACGTATAAAAGCGGCGTCATACCGTTATTACTGACGTGTGAAGGTGGCCTAATAGAGAGGTAATAACTCAGGAATGCTTCAACATATCCCGGTGATTCTTAGACTGTTTTTTTCATGACATATTTTACTTCATAGCAGTGGTAAACTTAGAATGATATTTCTTTGTGTTTGTTTGTGAAAAAAATTAGAAATTTGGCAAAAAATTTGAAAATGTTGCAAATTTCAAACTTTCAATTTGTATGCCCTTATACCTGAGAAATATGTCACAAAAATACATAATAAATAACATATACCACATGTCTACTTTACATCAGCACCATTTTATAAGCAATTCTTTTTTATTAGGAAGTTAGAAAGGTTAAAAGTTTATCGGCAATTTTGCAATTTTCCAACAAAATTTACAAAACCATTTTTAGGGACCACATCATTTTTGAAGTGACTTTAAGATGCCTATGTGACAGAAAATACCCCAAAGTGACAACAATATAAAACCTGCACCCCTTAAAATACTCAAAAGTGAAACCATTCTAAAAACTGCACCTCTCAAACTGCTTAAACTCACATGCAACAAGTTTATTAACCCTTCATCTGCTTCACAAGAATTAATGCAAAGTGGAAGGAAAAAGGGAAAAAATTACATTTTACCTAAAAATATTATTTTAGCTTCAATTTATTCACTTTTAAAAGGAATAGCACAATAAAATGGAACAAAAAATGTGTTACCCAGTTTCTTCTGAGCGTGCTGATACCACACATGTGGTCAAAAACCTTTTGTGATGGGGTCCTTCTCCCATATCATACAATCAACAGAGCGAGAGATGGCTGTACAATCCAAAGAGCATTTATTCCAAGCAAATCAAATGGTCCATAACATAATCTACAAAACAGAAGGTAAAATTGTCCATTAATGGCATAAATGTTCCGGGGATCAGTCACAATCCTCCAGCAGTCTTTTTCCAGGCAAATGGGGGGTTTTACAGTCTCTCTGGCATGATGGCCACAACCTCAGCTTTTCCCTCTGAGAGGATCAATCTTATTCCTTCTCTCTTCAAGTTCTCCAACAGACTGACTTTTCCCCCCAGGTAAGCAGAGAGTTTACAGTAGGTCGATCCCAGGCCTCCTCCCCCAGACTTAGGGACAGGAACACTACAGGGAGTAATTACCTACTGACAATACAATGTACACACAAGCAATACAAATAATGGACAGTGAACCAAGCATAAATACGAACCCAGACAGCATGATACACAGTACACCATATCCCACCATCACAACCTCTCCCTGCTTCTGAATAAGTGAGTATGCCATGAGGTCTACACAGACCTCTGGCCATCTCACTGAAGTCCATGTTGCTCAGCTGTGGATAGTTTATGGTTCTTCTTGCCGGGAAAGTCCATCAGCATTCTGGTGTTGGCTTCCATGCTTGTATTGGATGGAGAAGCTGTAGATAGTCCCTTGTACAGCGGTAGGGTTGGAAGGACAAGCTTCCCTCTATATCCTCCTTCACTCATACTGTGTTTCCTGAACCCACAAATCGACATTGTAGATCTCCCACATCATTTCCTAGGAGAATATCTGCAGGCAGGCCACTCATCACCCCAACCACACATTGCTTGACCCCAAAGCCAAAGTCCAGATCTACAGTTGCCTTTGGGATATACTTTTGTCCTCCAGCCAATTCAATAACAATTCCTGGTCCATAATGTATCACCTCTGGCCAAACCACTCGGGGATCATCTATAGTGAGAAATTCCTCGGAGTCACAAAATCCAATAACTCTCTGCCCATCCAGTACAACCTCCTGTAAGTACTTATTTTGATGGTAAGAGGAACTCGGGGCTGTGGCTCGCACCCCATAAACCCCTAGTGGTCGACCACGAGTGTCTGAGTCATTAGGCAAGTCAACTTGAAGGGGTGATAACTCTTCCCCCATTGTATTTGGCTGTAGAGAATGAACAGGTTAATTTGGTGCAAGGCCATTCCTCAATCAACTAGCAGGGCAAGTGTTTTGCAGATGCCCAGGCTGCCCACATTGATAACATCTGCGCTGTGTCGTACTCCTTCCAATGTGCATTCTGGAGAAGGCAGTAGGAGAACCTGGTGACAAAAACCGGAGGCCATACACTCTAACAGGGGCATCTATGGTGCAGGGGTCAGCGGTACACTCCGGTGGAGGTGGTGGTAACTCTTCCTCAGGTGGGATGGAGTGCACAAAATGTACCGGATGAGATGGAGGTGCATAGGGGTCCCTCCGAGTCCTTGCGGGACAACTGGATTGCAAGTGCCCAGGTTGCCAGCACCCATAACATCACCTGTGATTCTCACAAGGCGTGGCAGAACTGTTGGGGCCCAGAATTGTGAGACGTGGATGTCATTGGCTGGCAGCTGGGTGGGGGGGTCAGATATAACTGGAGAGGGCCGAGGCGCAGGAGTATCACACTGTGGCTTATTGTCCATAAGCCTCTTCCATTGCGGTCGGATAGTAAGGGCCTCATCAGCCAGGCCTGCAGCTCTATCCAAGGTGTTTGGCGTCCGCTCTCTGACCCATTCCCGTATTTCTGAGGGATACTTGTAAAGAAATTGTTCTATAAGAAATACCTGTATAACGTCTTCCATAGTGAAGGTTTCTTCTGCTTCCAGCCATCTCCGACATGCCTGGGACATCTTGTGGGCATACATCCTAAATGATCCCCCCGTGGTGCATGGGAGGTCTCGGAACTGTGCCCTATGTGAGTCTGGGGTGATGGCATGGTAATCCAGGATAGTCTGCTTTACAATGTTGTAATCCCGGTTCTACTGTGAGTCAATGGTGCGATAAGCCTCTTCCAGGCTTCCGTTCAGGAGTCCCACTAACAAACGCATCCAGGAAGAGTGGGGCACCTCCATCACGGCACACTGCTGCTCAAAGTCCTTGAAAAACCCTTTCACATCTCCAGAAGCCTCATCAAATGGCTTGAAGTCTGCCCGGGTAAGCCATACAGTTTCCCGGATCGCTGGGTTTACACTCCAACACATATTACTCTCTCTGCCAGACTCCATTGCTTCTTGTCTCCTCTGTGCTCAGAAAGCAGCCTCCTCTTTATACTCCTGAGATACACCTGGGCCCAGAACCGCCATCTCTTCTTTGAACCACACCAACCACTGGCTTTTTGAGGCAGGGATCCCTGTCCCCAGTGCTTGTCCGTCAGACATCTGGGAAAAGTGGGTCTGGCTCTCACCCACAAGTAGATCAATTAAGGCTTCTTTACTCAGTCCCTGGTAGCTCAGGCCCAGATCTTTGGCTTTCTCCTTTAGACTGGATGCAGTCCAGTTTCTGTACTCACTCTGTTGGTGGATCTCCATTGGAGTGTGCTCTGTTGATCCCACTGCTGCCACCGGTTGTGACGGGTTCCTTCTCCCATATCACACAATCAACAGAGCAAGAGATGGCTGTACAATCCAAAGAGCATTTATTCTAAGCAAATCAAATGGTCCATAACATAATCCACAAAACAGAAGGTAAAATTGTCCAGTAATGGCATAAATGTCCCGGGGATCAGTCACAATCCTCCAGCAGTCTTTTTCCAGGCAAATGGGGGGTTTTCACAGTCTCGCTGGCATGCTGTCCGCAACCTCAGCCTTTCTCTCTGAGAGGATCAATCTTATTCCTTCTCTGTTCAAGTTCTCCAACAGACTGACTTTTCCCCCCAGGTAAGCAGAGAGTTTACAGTAGGTGGATCACAGGTCCCCTCCCCCAGACTTAAAGACAGGAACACTACAGGGGGTAATTACCTACTGACAATACAATGTACACACAAGCAATACAAATAATGGACAGTGAACCAAGCATAAAATACGAACTTAAGGCCACTTTACACACAGAGATAAATCTTTGGCAGATCTGTGGTTGCAGTGAAATTGTGGACAATCAGTGCCAGGTTTGTGGCTGTGTACAAATGGAACAATATGTCCATGATTTCACTGCAACCACAGATCTGCCAAAGATTTATCTCTGTGTGCAAAGTGGCCTTTAGACAGCATGATACTCAATACACCATATCCAACCATCACACCTTTGTTTGGACAAACGGCCAGGCTCGGAAGGGAAAGAGCAATGTTTGAATTTTGGAACACAAATTTGGCTGAAATAGATTCGGAGCCCTGCAAAGGTACCTAAACAGCAGAATTCCCCCACAATTTATCCGTTTTTGGAAACTATACCCCTCAAAGATTTTATCGAGGGGTATAGTGAGCATTTTGAACTCATAGGTTTACACGCATAGCGTTTTTTAAAATTATTTATTTAAATAAGGTTTTTCAAAAAAAGCCACATGTGGTTCCTCTTATTTTGATGCACAGCCAAGATAAGCACACGGCTGGTGGCTGCAGCCTGTAGCCATATGCTTCATCTGTGCAGGGTATCAAAATATGGGGGATCCTATGCCAATTTTTTAATTTACTTTTAAACCACGATAGGGACACACACGGCATCTGGCATTGGTGGCAGTTAGACATGCTGTCACACATGGTGGGGGCACTGTCTGACTGCAACCAGAGACACCGGAACTGTTGGTGGTCGGTGAAGCAGTGCATATACAAGAGGTTAATGAGTGGCCCAGAAGTAGCATTACAGCCGCACGGGAGACTGGTAAGTATAAAACACGCCTCCTCTAATCCCCCTAGCCCTTCTACCACCATTTTAAAGCACCGGATCCAGCTCCCACAGACTTATATGGGGACCAGTGTCCAGGCAGATATTCAGGATCAATTCCAGGGCGGAACTGTTTTTTTTTTAAACCTAGTTGGACCGGCCGATTTCTGGTAGCTGCATGTCCGGCTTTCACTAGATAAGACCAATTTATTGTTCAAGTCAGTATGATTACATTGATACCAGATTTATATAGTGTTTTTATGCTTTGCTACTTTTATACATTAATTATATTTTACAAAAATATATTTATTTTTGCATTTCCATACTCTTAGAGCTGTAACTTTTTTTTCCAAATGAACCATATACGTTTTGGCATTATCATTTCTACCATTTTTTTCTAGATATAACTTTTATTCACTTTTTTATGTAATTCTGATGAAAAAATGCTATTTTTGGCATGTTTTTTTAATTATTTTTTTACAGTATTTGCCATAAAGAACGAATAAAACTGTTTTATAGATTGGGTAATTCCGGATGCAGCAGATAATTATGTGTATATTTCTTTGTTTATATTTTACTTCAACTCTAAAACTGCATTGAATGTTTGAATTTTGGAACACAAATTTGGCTGAAATAGATTCGGAGCCCTGCAAAGGTACCTAAACAGCAGAATTCCCCCACAATTTATCCGTTTTTGGAAACTATACCCCTCAAAGATTTTATCGAGGGGTATAGTGAGCATTTTGAACTCATAGGTTTACACGCATAGCGTTTTTTAAAATTATTTATTTAAATAAGGTTTTTCAAAAAAAGCCACATGTGGTTCCTCTTATTTTGATGCACAGCCAAGATAAGCACACGGCTGGTGGCTGCAGCCTGTAGCCATATGCTTCATCTGTGCAGGGTATCAAAATATGGGGGATCCTATGCCAATTTTTTAATTTACTTTTAAACCACGATAGGGACACACACGGCATCTGGCATTGGTGGCAGTTAGACATGCTGTCACACATGGTGGGGGCACTGTCTGACTGCAACCAGAGACACCGGAACTGTTGGTGGTCGGTGAAGCAGTGCATATACAAGAGGTTAATGAGTGGCCCAGAAGTAGCATTACAGCCGCACGGGAGACTGGTAAGTATAAAACACGCCTCCTCTAATCCCCCTAGCCCTTCTACCACCATTTTAAAGCACCGGATCCAGCTCCCACAGACTTATATGGGGACCAGTGTCCAGGCAGATATTCAGGATCAATTCCAGGGCGGAACTGTTTTTTTTTTAAACCTAGTTGGACCGGCCGATTTCTGGTAGCTGCATGTCCGGCTTTCACTAGATAAGACCAATTTATTGTTCAAGTCAGTATGATTACATTGATACCAGATTTATATAGTGTTTTTATGCTTTGCTACTTTTATACATTAATTATATTTTACAAAAATATATTTATTTTTGCATTTCCATACTCTGAGAGCTGTAACTTTTTTTTCCAAATGAACCATATACGTTTTGGCATTATCATTTCTACCATTTTTTTCTAGATATAACTTTTATTCACTTTTTTATGTAATTCTGATGAAAAAATGCTATTTTTGGCATGTTTTTTTAATTATTTTTTTACAGTATTTGCCATAAAGAACGAATAAAACTGTTTTATAGATTGGGTAATTCCGGATGCAGCAGATAATTATGTGTATATTTCTTTGTTTATATTTTACTTCAACTCTAAAACTGCATTTTTAGTAGTGAAATTAGTGTTCATGATTTTTTGGCGCTTTTTTGTGGCTTTGTTTTCTAACCTTTTTACACTTTTTTTTTAAGTTTTCTTTTACTTTTTCACTTAGTCCCACTGTGGGACTTGAAAATATTTTTGTTTACTGGTGTTATGCACTGTTGTACTCCTGCACAACATTGACCTTGCCTATATGACTCTGATTATAACAGGATCTTACAGGCCACCTTACCCTGGGGTCATCAGATGGTGTCATCAATCGCTCACAGCAGCATTTAACATGCGGTGGTGGGAGCACGTTTTTCTCTCCCATCAGAGTGCTCGTAACATGATCACGGGGTGCCAATGGGTTGCCATGACAAACGGGGGTCTGCTGATGTCCCCCATGTCTGTCATCAACAATACATCATGTGTTGTTGATTTCTTCTTGTCCTGATGAAGGAGACTGTGTTCTCCGAAACACGTTGACTGAAATAAATAGAATATACTTTTGATCAACAACTCATTCCTTCGACGGCAGCGCGGCACTAACCCCATCTCCTCTCTGACATTGACGTAATTTTATTGGAGCTGGGAGCGACTGGTGTTAAAATGCAAAATGTCGCAAAATTTTGGCACAACTCTGTGTTATGCAAAATTTTACAACTTTGCAAAGCTTTTACACCACTTTTACTGTGTAAAAGCTTTGTTGAATCGGGGCTATGATTTCATATTGGCTTAGAGATGGAGAGCAGCTGGAAAGGAGGTAAGCTGAAGAGATTTTATAACACTGCCGAACCCATTCAAATAAATGGATCCTGCACTGGAATGTTTGATTGTGTGAATACAGAGAATACATGCAATGCACAAAAAGAAACTCATTCTTATCAAATTAAATTATATGTCTCAACAACTGTGCTGCAAGCAATAATATTCTGAAAGATAGAATGGAATTTTGTGCTTAAAAACAAAACGATATGGACATTTGACCATAAACATGTAGAAATTAAATTATACATCCTAGCATTCATAATATGTAAATTAAAGCCATAATTTGACACAAAAAAAAATACTACCTGGTCATATTACTAAATAACAGCAATTAAATCTATTTTGTTAATATGAAAAGTCATTCATTTTACTAAGGCCTCAGTCACACATCAGTATTTTTAATCAGTATTTCATCAGTATTTATATGCTAAAACTTGGAGTTTCTCGAAAATAACAGAACAGGTGTCAATTTTTTCTATTATAGTTTTTCTATGCAAGTTCCACTACTGGATACGTCATACAATATACTGATATGTGAATAAGGAATAACAGGAAGCAGGGCAGTTAATATCACAAGTTATGTGTTTTTCAAAAATTGGAAAAACAGCACAGACATGAGAGAACCCAAGCTGTAAAGTTCAGTGTTCGTACCAGACACAGAAGTCCATGTCCAAGTTTTGAGTTTGGGTGCTGTTCTTATGCTAATAAAGTTGGTGAAACGGTGCAGACAATCAACAAGCTTTTTGGCATGGGAAAGATGTGTGTATGCTGCTGTGAACAAAATTAAAAAAAGACATGCGGTCCACCCTATGTTTGAGAACCAGACAAGGTAAAGCAGACAGCTGGAGGCTGGTATTATCAGACAGGGATTTTTCATGGTTATTTTGCACTTTCCAGCCTAAAAATAGCAGCCCTCAGCTGTCAATTCTGGCTCTTTGCCCAACTCTTCCTGATTGACCTGGTATGGTGGCAATCAGGGTAATACTTTTGGGGTTGATGTGAGCTGTAATTGTACAGCTGGCATCAAGCCCAGGGATTAGTAATGGATAGGTGTTGATTAGACACCCCCATTACTAACCTTGTTTAAACAAACACACAAACGGAAAAAAATGTTTATTTGAATAAAGACTTTCCCACAATATCCTTTGTTCACATATATATTAATTTAAAAAAATGCTCAAATTTCCAATGTAATCCAGTGCTGTAGTGTCCTAGAAGTCCCACTGAATCATATGAAGGTTTGTTCTGAGAACATTCTCAGAACGAGGCTCTATAGGTCACTCCCAATCAGCATCATACCCAGAATTTCTCACTCTTATGAGAAATCCTCTTTATTTTTGATAACCAACCAAAGTAGACAGCTGAGGACTGCAGCCTGCAGCTGTCTGCTTTTGTTGTGCTGGTTGTCAAAAATAGGGGGACCATGTCATTTTTTTATTTATTCCCTATCCACATTTGTGGGTAGGGCAATTGTCCTTGTCTTACCTCCATTTTGCTTCCTTTTGCAGCCATCTAGTCCTACCACAACTATTTTACAGTCATTTTACAGCACCAAAATTCAGGTCATTATTGACATATATGGGGTTCAAAGTCTGGGGTTAGGTTTTAGACAAGTCTAAGTCCTGAACTGAACTTTTAACAAAAGTTCGGCAAACTTGGATAACGCAAAATTCCACGGATTCACTTATCCCAACATGTGAACCCAACCCTTGGGTTAATTCTTTGAAAACGCTAGAAACTCAGAAAGCCAGTATGGTACTTCTGACATTTCTCTCATCCCCATTTTTAAGATAATTTAACTGCTTGAAGGATATCTGGATACCAAAGTCTTCCCAAAGTGCTCTTACTGTTATAAAAGAGAATAGTAATTGGTCAAAGAAAAAATAAAAATGTATTTTCTAAGCATGATTTATACACTGTTTCAGGAACATGTATAATATTCCAAGATGTTACAGATTGTTATATTATCACTTATCCACGGGATAGGTTCTAACTTGTTGATCGGTGTCGGTCCGAATGCTGGATGTGCACCAATCGATAGAACATTAACCTCCTATGATAATATTATGCAGCAAAAATATTTCCAATGGGTTATTTGTGAGAAATGACAAGTTAAAGTGTAACTATCATTTTAATTTTTATTTCAGAAATCCATAGTGTACATGAAAATAAGCAACATTTCAAAATATTTTATCATAGAAATCTGCTTCTTTCACTGTCTGGACTAATAATTCAATTTTAACATTGTAATTTCATTGGTAAAATCTTTGAAGACAAAATTTCACATCACTGAGATAAGAGATCACAGTTGTAACTCAAAAAATTCTAAGAAGAGGAGGAACTTGGGAGGAGCAAGAGGTAGAGCTCCTCCCTCCTCCCCCTCTCATCTGTATAAAATCTTAGTAACAAATACCATCCCAGTAATGTAAAAATCTATATTCACTGAAATATCAAAATAGGGGAGACCTCACACTGTTTGTTAACACTAATGAACTACTAAAAATTAAATAAAAAAAAGGTGTGAGGGTCCCTCTCATTTTTGATAACCAGCAAAGGTATAGCAGATAGCTGCTGATCGGTTTTATCAGGCTGGGAAAGCCCATGGGTATTGGGCCCTTTCCAGCCTAAAAATACCAGCCTGCAAACACCACAGAGGTAGCACATCAGATTAGATGCACCAACTCCGGCACTTTACCTGGGTTCTTCCTAATTGCTTGCTTTTTCTCTTACATCAATAATAATAACTACAATGTCATTTTTTCTTCTATTAAACAGAGAAAATCTATCCCTTTTTTGAATTTGTATTTAGTAGGTTATACTATTGCAAGGAAGAATGTAAGCTATACAGAAAACCCAGAATTTGGTAATTCAATACTACAAGCTAATATATATTGAATATATACTGAATATATTAGGGTTGGAGATGCTGGATGTCCGCTGCCAATTATTTACAAGAATGTGAACATATAAATGGCCGGCTATTTCATAGAGGGCACAATATAGCAGTAATATATGGAGCACAAAATGTGGCAAATAGTAAAACCAGGGAACAATATTTGTCCCAGAATAAATTCAGTAAGGCCGCTTTCACACTGCATTCCTCACCACGTTCAATAGTCTTGTGGGAATGTCCATCCGTCCGAACCCTCCCAAACTTTTTTTAACGTATGCAACAACGGGGGCCATTGTCTAAAATGGGGCAGATGGAGTCACTGTGTGCTGTGTGGTGCACCATTTTCGGGAGTATTCGCTTATTGGAGGCGGAAACACAGACGCAGTCTATTACTTCTGGGTGTCCACCTTCAATAGGTGTATACTTCCGAAAATGGTGCATGACAGACTACATTACTCCATCTGTACCATTATAGTCAGTGGCCCCATTGACGCATACGTCCAAAACCCGTTTTGCGGGGAGTTCGGACAGAAGCCCCCATGAGACCATTGAACTTGGCAAGGAACGCAGTGTGAAAGCAGCCTAAGAAAAATCACATACCATCTGGGGAGTCACCTATATTTTTTTCTACTAAATATAGTAATAACTTCCATAAAATTACTACTGTCATACAGACATTTTTACCACTTTTGAATTGAGATAATATCCTAAGGGAAAACCTAAAAAACATCTGTAAATTTGTTTCAAAATGGGCATACACAATTGGAAACATGATATCCCCCAGTGACCACTTGATGAATTACAATAATTCACTACATAATGGATATCCACCACAGGTTCACATAAGTGTGGACAGAAGCAATGTGGCTTGTGTACATACCATATTTTTTGGGCTATAAGACGCACCAGACCATAAAACGCACCCTGGTTTTATAGGGGGGGAAAAAAGGAAAATAAAACGTTAAGCAAAAAGTGTGGTCATGACTATTATGGGGCGATGATCTGCTGCTGACACTGTTATGGGGGTAATGTCCCCAAATTCTCTAACTAAAGCGCCCCATCCTCGTAATGATCCTCCTGCCTTGTATATGATCCCCATCCTTGTATATATGTCCCTTATCCTGGTATAGCCCTCATCCTGCTAAATACCCCCATCCTGCTAAATACCACCCCCATCCTGCTATATACCCCCATCCTGCTATATTCTCCCATCTTGCTATATACACCCATCCTGCTATATACCCCTATCCTGCTATATATCTCCATCCTGGTATAGCCCCTATCCTGCTATATACCCCCATACTGCTATACTCCCCCAAACGGCTATATACCCCCATCCTGGTATATGGCCCGCATCCTGTGGCATACAAAAAAATAAATGTTTATACTCACCTTTCCTCAGTCCAGCAGCATCACTCGTCTTCCTGTCCGTGTCAGCAGCAGCGCCGCTGACCTGTGTGGAGCCAGTCACCATTCCCTGCAGCATCGTGATGTCCTCCTGTCTGCTGCCCGCTGACATGTGTGGAGCCGTGTGCACAGGGATGATGTCATCGCTGTGCTCACCGCTCTCTACACAGATCAGCGGTCCGGCCGACAGGGGGACAATGCGATGCTGCAGGGAACGGTAAGTATACCGTACTTATTCACTGCCCCCCGTACTGATGATGCGTGGTGGGCAGTGAATATAGCCGCACATTATCACTCCAGGCTGCAGTTGCCAGGGGTGATCACGCGGGCTAGCTGCTAATTATGCGTGCATCCCCCGCCCTTTGTCCCGCCCACCTGTCAGCGTCGCCATCAGCGCTGAGAGATGATGGGTTAAAGGATGTATGCATATGAAATGAGCGGGCCCACGTGGTCACGGCAGGCGCTGCTACAGCCTGTGCATGCCGCCGATGACTCGCTCCACCGCAGCACCCTCATTCCCCGCAGCCATGCTCTACATTCAGACTATAAGATGTACCCCCACTTTCCCCCAACATTTAGGGGAAAAAAAATGCGTCTTATAGTCCGAAAAATACGGTATATGATAAATACAAAAGAAAGTTTTCATGTACAAAAGGTACAAATCATAACATTAAATAATTTATGGATTGTTAGTACATTTTATATATATGTCATAACATGCATCTGTGATGCCCTGGCCGGGCAAGGTAGTCACATATAGGGCCCTGCATTACACCTGTCCCTCATAGGTAACATACAGCAAAAAAGTTAAACCCTAGTCACCCCCCTCAGGGCTTGATGGACACACCAGGGGGCGGAACCAGATGGTTGGAAGATGCCCACCAAGGAGTCTCAGACAGCCTGAGACGGGAAAGTAAACAGAACAAGTCTAGAGTTCAAGTTGCAGAGGTGTGTGGGCTGGAGCTGTGTTCAGCTCCAGCAGAGGAGAGAAACCAATTTGAGCAGGTGCCAGGGTAGGAGCCCTTGTACCTTTGGCTAGGAGGCAGACGGCGGTCTCCGTCTGCAGGAAACGGGAATACGGCTCAGTGGAACCGAGGTGGACCGGGACAGGGTAGTGGCCCGCCGGTACCGACCCGGGGAACCGACTCGGAAACCGGAGCACAAAGGGGGTACTCAGACCCTGAAGCTAGGTCCAGAAGCTACTGGGGGCTAGCTAATTCACCGATTCCGGCCAGGACTAGAGGTCCTGTCCCACCCAAAGTCCCGACTGAAGGCAACAGCCCGACGAGGGGGATAAACGGCCACTGCCACGGCTCAGAGATCCCATGGGCCAGCGTCTGCGGGCAAAGGGCTCCTTAGGCGACAACAAGCCGGGCGCGGACTCCTGAAGTTGCAAGCACAGGCAGTCCACCATCCAACACAGGTGCGGGAGAAAGACAGAGACCACCAGCCAGGTGGGGCCGGCTGCGGGCACTGAACACCATCACCTTGGTTTACCAGAGACTCCTTTGTTTACTAATAGTGAGTACAACAGCACCCTCCAGTCGACCATCTCCCTGCACCGCCAAACACCAACGGGTCCCGGGGCCACCATCCCTGCCCACGGAGGGGTTAACAACTTGCTGCCAAACATCTCCCCCGGGTGCCCCGTAACTGCAGCGGTGGTGTCCACCTTCACCACATCCTGTGGGTGGCGTCACGAACTTAACACGGCTCCGGCCGTACATCTATGTCCCCAAACCACAACCCCCCTTTTAGTTGAAGTGACCGCGAGACCCCCGGGTCCGGAGACCCTCGAGCCACCCACTGAAGGACCGGATCCGAGTGGCTTGGCTGCCAAGCATGGGGCGGTACACCTCAAATATAACAAACAGTGTATGAGCCGCACATTAAGAAAATGCATCTCTGAGAATATATATTGTGCCAAAAACTCCACCACACGCAGCTTATCAGGTGCCTTACATCATTTTTAGTAGGAACATCCAGGTGATGTCAGTTCTCTGCTGGTGAATGCACTGGAGAATGTTCCTCCACCAAGAAGGGAAGGAAATAAATTGCATTTTTTGCACAATAAAGAAGCAAAATAGATTTTGTCACTAGAAACACACACATCAAAGGGTATGAATATTAAGAATAATTTACTTTATATTTCAAGAAACATTAAATGCAAATATTTACTCCATGAAACAACAACCTCAATGCACAGGCTTGCTTCACTGCATTATGTGTGCGGGCACTCCAGGGGGAGTAATTAGCAGTCTCTGAATGGCTCTCCCATGGGATAAAACAACGTTCTCAGACTTAGTGTGTTTATAGCTGGCTATATCTGGGTGGAGATCCAAAGAGGCAATCATTGAATTTCCATAATGCTCGCTACTCCCTTCGAACTTGTCAGAGCATCTGACAAGCTTGAATTGAGTAATGAGCATTTGAGCAGAGTACCCTGGGCGTAAACTGCATTATATAAACTAAACATTTGATCCAGGGATCTACCCAATTGCTAACAAAGTATTTTTTCCACTTTCCTCTGGCATATTGGGTCTATGCAATGTACATGCTGTGTTTAGTTCAACTGATCAATCTAAATATAAAAAGTTAAACTGGATAAACTTGATGATATTTTTTCACTTTAATCCTGTACCTAGACATGAACACAATGGTTTCTATGATAAAATATATAGCTGTCCATGCTTCTGACTTACCTTCAAATGATGTTTCTTCAAACAATTGTTCAAAATTGTAGGATTGCTCCATGCTCATAGGATGTTGTAGAGAGCTGGAATCCATAGAAACTGGTTGAATTGTAATTACAGTTTGGCTTAGTGCGTCCATCCATTTTCTAACTTCTGCTAGTAAAACTGCTTGCATTGCCTCTGTTACCTAGGTTAAAAATGACATAAAGGTTATAACCTCAATATTTTACCACCCATCACAGAGTATGAAAGTTATATACTCTACAACTGTCTAGTGCAAAAACAACAACTTTTTTTTAGAGTTTTGAAAAGTTTTGATCATTTTTTAAGTATTGGTGTATTCTGTCATATATTTACTTAAAACATTGGTTTTCTTTATAGGACTGCACCCTTTAATATCACACACATTATGGGGGAGAAACATTCCGCTTTCTACTCAAATATGGACTGGACATGTCCTTTTAGAAAATAGAATTAGCAATTTAAACATTTTTTATATATTCGCTCTACATTTCTTAATAAATGTGTACTGTAAGTGCAATAAAACAAAGCATCAGAATTAAATCTATAAAATAACTTTGCCAAAGTGACTTTTGTTTCAGACATAAACCTGTGTGATCCAAAAGTTAGGTCATGTGAGTAAGGATGCACTCACATTAACATGTATAAAATCGCCCAGATACTCATCCAGAAAAGTTTGTGAGTGTCAGGCGAGTGCAATGCGTTTTGTTCCTCATCTAGCATCCGAATGTTATGCAAGTGCTATGCGAGTGTGCATTTTTTTTATCGCCCAGAAAATAATGTACACTTGCAGAGCACTCACATGACATACTGATGCTAGGTGAGAAAAAAAACTCATGACACTCACTTAACACTCACTAATTTTTCTGGCTGAAAATGTGCTCATGCGCCAATGCCACTCGTAGTCTTCTATACTGTGTCTTCAATGGCACCAGAAATTGCGGTAGACGCATGTGCTGACTCTGGCACTATTTTAATGAAGAAATGATCACAATAGCAAACCGCATGCGCTTTCAAAAGCGGTAATGGTGGCGCAGGACAAAATGTAATAAAAGAAAGGGGAGAAGTCATTAGTAGGAATATGCAAAGATGACCTGACCCACAATAACCTGCCCTGCTGCACACGTTAATCAAATAATGCACCAATTTGTGGACCTTTTATGAAGGTTTTTTTCTGCAATCAACGATCTAATTTGAAAACTGAAAGTATGATTTTATTCACCATCCTATTGCCAGTATGGCACTGCCTTTACTTTATATGGGAAAATCCTGTGGGTTGAACAGTATCCAGGCCTGGATTCTCTGAGAACTCTGGCTAACAATCCAGATCCGGCAACTCGGGTAATTAAAGCAATAAAGGAAAAATAAAAGAAAAAAAAGGGAGAAAGCAGATGCATTATACTTACCAAGTCAAATGCGTAGCTGTAACACTGCTTCTGGTGCAGACATTTCAGCACTAAATTTGCACCTCCTAGCAGGAAAATCGCACTGAAATGGCGAGAAAACCATTTTTGTGCATTTTTTTGCCAAGGGATGCAGATTTGGTGCTGAAATTTTTACAACATATTCCTGCACCCAATCTACACCTCTTGGCAAAAAATTGCATCAAAACCGCATGTGTTATGATGCAGTATTGATACAATATTTTGCCAGCAGATCTAGGTTGGGTGCAGGGATATGCTGTAAAAATTTCAGTAGCCATAACTTTTTTATTTTTCCGTCAACATATTCATCTGAGGGCTTGTGTTTTGCAGGACAAATTGTACTTTTGAATGAAGTCAATAATTTTACCATATATTGTACTAGAAAATGGGGAAAAAATGACAAGTGCAGTGAAATTGCACAAAATTGCAACTCCACAATGTTATTTTTATTTACCATGTTCACTATATGCTAAAACTGATTTAGCAGTATTTTGTAAATCAGTACGAGAATGCAGATACCAAAAATGTATAGGTTTTCTTTCATTTAATTGGGGAAAAAAAATTGAGAAGTTTGCAAAACAAAATTTTTCGCTTTTGGCTTCATTTTCTGAGACGCTCAAAGTTTTCACTTTTTGGGACCTGGGGCTGTGTGATGGCTTATTTTTTGCACCCTAAGCTGAAATTTTTACTGATAACATTTTTTACAGAGAAGGGGGAGCCAGCAGTTATCTGTCTTTGCAACATGGGAGCGGTTCTGAGATGTCACAGGTATATGTGTTGCTTTTATATGGTTCTGCTTATTAAAATATTTCGGAGGCCATATGGCACAATGACAAATTATATAATATAGAGTAGGACCCCCCTATTGAGATTTGCCGTGACGTTGCAGGGGTGGCTCAAATTATTAATCAATTAATCATTTGTTTGGTAAAAACCTCATTTTGCTTTATAGTACAGTAGGAATGAATTTGTGAATTTTACACTTTTTATTTGTTGCATGCCATTCATAGGCAGTGCTGGCTCCCCCCTCTCTGCAATGATTTACTGGTCTGGTGGCTGACCCCCACCATGCCGTGCACACCCAGTGTGGTTTGCAAATTCTTTCTGCTACTATCAAAACTAATGTTGGAGTCTGTTCACATTCAACTATCTCACCCTGTTCCACAGGCATCATTAATTAAGCACCATTTACTTGGGCCTGCTCTGCCTTTATCCATGGCTGCTGGTCAGACACTGTGATAGTCTGTGGTAGATGAAATATTGTGATCAGCTCTTATTGTATAAGAAACCCTATATTTCTGGAGTTTTCTTTTTTTTCTGTGATGCTGTTTCGCAATCAAATTAATTTGTTTTACATTTTGATTGATTGGACATTTCAGAATGCAGCGATATAAAATGTGTATTTTTTATAGTTTTATTTTCAATGGGGTAAAGTACAGCAGAAATGATGATTTCCTATGAACGCTGGCTCAATGCCATCATTCACAGGAAGTTCGTCATGACAGACACAGGGGTCAGCTGATACCTGGTTGTCATGGTAACTCATTGGCACCCCGCGATCACGTCACATGGCCAGTGATGGGAGTGGAGAAGAGTACGCTCCTCGCCAGTGTGTATTAAATCTCACTGTCAGAGATTGACAGCAAGATTTAAATGGGTAACAGTCATGGGCGGATCTCTGATCCACCTGCGGCTGTTAGAGGCACATGTAGACTGATCAGATCAGATGACGTGTGCAGGGAAAGATGCGAGCAAGCCGACATCAAAGGCACCAGCATTTCAAATGTCAGGAAGGGGTGAAAATGCATCCAAGTTACCAAAATAACTTAAAGGTCTCGATTCATCAAAATGTTTATGCCAGAAATCTGGAGTAAAAAACTGAAAAGTTCCACATTTTGTATGAAATGCAAGTTTGCACAAAGAATTGTAAGTTTTCCTATTTTCATGGAAGTATTTGAGAGTTATAGCAAATTTGTCAAGGCTGATTCAGGCTGGGGAGTGGCAATGCCCCATCAATCTAATTTATGAAAAGCTGTGGCATACTGTATGTCACAAATCTTAAACCAATCTCTGACTGCCGTAAGACTTGAGGAGTGGCACACGGAGGAGCTCACCACTTTTAAGATGTGCCAAATTCATTAAGGGCGCGTGAAGCTCTTAATGAATCAGGTGCCTCTGACTCTACCATGTTCCTCATCAAGAGGAGCAAGATTAGCGCAAGTCTTGATTGATTGGGGCCCATGGTGTTTGATAAATTGAGTGCATTTTTAGACTGTCTAGTCAAAGTCTGCACTGACTCTTTTGGCTTACTTTGATCAACCAAGTTATATCAAATTTTGGTGGAATTTTGTCACATGGGATCACAATTTAAAATCAGGCATTTCCCCATGTAAAGCACAATCACAATCTCACCACCTGTGCACTTGACCCACTCCCATCCCACCTAATCCCTAACCTCACCACAGTCCTCATCCCGATCCTAACCCATCTCTTCAAACTATCACTAACAACTAGTGTATTCCGTCATGCCTTATACATGCCTCCATGACACCCATGCTAAAAAAGCCCTCCATTGACCCATCCTCTGTGTCTAGCTATTGCCCCATATCACTTCTCCTCTATGCCTCAAAACTACTGGAACAGCATGTGCATCTTGAACTGTCCTCCCACCTCTCCTCCTGCTCCCTTTTTGACCGGTTACAATCTGGCTCCCAACCATACCACTCCACTGAAACTGCCCTAACTAAAGTCACCAATGACCTACTAACCGCCAAAGCCAAGGGACACTATTCTGTCCTCCTCCTCGTGGACCTGTCCTTTGCCTTCAACACAGTGGACCACCCCCTCCTATTACAGATTCTCTCATCTGTGGGCATCACAGAGTTGGCCCTATCTTTTATCTCTTCATACGTAACAGACCGGACATTTAGTTTCTCCCACTCTCACACCATTTTCTCATCTCGCCCTCTTTCTGTTGGTGTCCCCAAGGTTCTGTTCTTGGATCCCTCCCTCTTTACCATCTATACCTTTAGCCTGGGACAGATCATAGAGTCCCATGGCTTTAAGTATCACTTCTACGCTGATGATATGCAGATCTATCACTCTGGACCTGACATCTCCTTCCTACTAACCAAACTCCAACAATGTCTGTCTGCTATTTAATCCTTCTTCTCTGCATGATTCCTAAAGCTTAGCATGGACAAAACTGAATTCATTATCTTTCCTCCTCCTCTCACAACCCCTCCAACAAGCCTACCCATCAAAGTTGATGGTTGCTCACTCTCCCCAGTCTTGCAAGCTCATTGCCTCGGAGTAAAGGGCACTTTACACGCTGCGATATCGCTATCGATATCGCTAGTGAGCGTACCCGATCCCGTCGGTTGTGCGTCACAGGCAAATCGCTTACACCAGTCACACGGACTTACCTTCCCTGCAACGTCACTGTGGCCAGCGAACCGCCTCCTTTCTAAGGGGGTGGTTTGTGCAGCGTCACAGCGACGTAACACGGCAGCCGTCCAATAGAAGCGGAGGGACGGAGATGAGCTGGCGGAATATCCCGCCCACCTCCTTCCTTCCTCATTGCCGGTGGACGCAGGTAAGGAGATGTTCGTCGTTCCTGCGGTGTCACACATAGCGATGTGTGCTGTCGCAGGAACGACGAACAACTAGCGGCATGCACCACTAACGATATTATGAAAAGAAGCGACGTGTCAACGATCAACGATTTTTGACGTTTTTGCGATCGTTGATCATCGCTCCTAGCTGTCACACTCTGCGATGTCGCTAACGATGCCGAATGTGCGTCACAAACACCGTGACCCCGACGATATATCGTTAACGATGTTGCAGCGTGTAAAACACCCTTTCCCCTCGACTCTACTCTATCCTTCAAGCCACATATCCAAGCCTTCTTCACCTCCTGCCGACTAAAACTCAAAAATATCTCCCAGATTTGTGCATTCCTTAAGCAAGAATCAGCAAAAACTCTAGTTCATGCCCTCATCATCTCCCACCTTGACTACAGCAACCTCCTGCTCTGTGACCTGCCTTCCAACACTTTTGCACCCCTCCAATCTATCCTAAACTCTGCGGCCTGATTAATCCACCTCTCCCCTTGCTATTCCCCAGCCACTCCTCTTTGCCAATCCCTTCACTGGCTTCGCATTGCCCAAAGACTCCAGTTCAAAACACTAACCATGACATACAAAGCCATCCACAACCTGTCTATTCCATACATCTGTGACCTAGTCTCCCGGTACCTACCTGCATGCAACCTCAGATCATTACAAGACCTCATTCTCTATTCCCCTCTTATCTCCTCTTCTCACAATCGCATACATGATTTCTCCCTTGTCTCCTCCATACTCTGGAATGCTCTACCCCAGCATATCAGGCTGTCACCTACCGTGGAAAACTTCAAAAGGAACCTGAAGACCCACCTCTTCCGACAACCCTACAACCTCAGACCAGTACACCACTGTGTAACCAGCTCTGTCCTCACCTACTGTACCCTCACCCATCCCCTATACACTGTGAGCACTCGTGGGCAGGGTCCTCTCTCCTCCTGTACCACTCTATTTTTGGAATGTTTATGACTGTTTTACTTGTTTTTATGTACACCATTCTCTCAATAATTAATAAATATATATTCAGTGTGTGTGTGTGTGTGTGTGTGTGTGTGTGAATCTGTGTGTACGTAGGCACCTCTTATGTGTGTATACATTGTGTGTATCTATGTTATAAGATAATTCTGAATTTTCGCTCTTCAGCTGACAGGCCCCCCTATTATATTTATTGCTTTTAGTCCCTGGTATTATGAACCTGACAGAAACAATTACTGTACCTGTCTGTGGAATACAAGAGACTTACCTGTACTGATTGATCTTTCCAAGTAGAAACTATTTTCATTACGAAAACATTTTCTGGATCAGGAAAACTGGAAGCATTTTTATCTATATGGATGAACAAGTACACATTATACAAATAATTAGGTCAGAAAGTGAAATAAGTAATATACGTAATATTAACCAAGTATTCCGAATTGTGTTCATGATGAAGTTAACAATGATAAAACAAATATCATGGAGGATAACTCTTAGGCCCGTTTCACACGTCAGTGAAAAACACAGACTTTTTCACTGGCGTGTAAAACACGCACATGTCCCTGCGTGTGCCGTGAATCACGGCACACGTGGGTTGTCTAAGTGCAATCCGGGCTCCGTTCTCCGTGGCCCGTGATTGCACTTAGAAATCAACTCACCTGTGCGCGCTCCCGCTCTTCATGGTGCTGATCACTCCTGCGGTGCAGCATCCGGCCGGCGCTGACCCCTGCAGCAGCTGCCTCCGGGTCGGCTGTGTCGTGCATCATTAATATGCGCGACAGTAATCAGCCGGCTTAGAAGCAGCAGGCTGCCCGGGCTGCAGACAGCGCGGCTGAAGCCGGGTGAGTAAAAATGTTTATTATTTTAAATGCACGTTTTTTTCTGGCACGTGTGTCACGGATCACACCACTGCGTGGTCCGTGGAACATCAGTGATGCCAGAAAAAAATGGACATGTCTCCGTGCGGCAATCACGCACACGCGGGTACAGTGAAAAATCACTGACGTGTGAGCAAACCCATTCATTATAATGGGTCTGCATATGTCAGTGATTCTGGTACGTTTAAAAAAAGCACAAACGTACCAGAATCACTGACATGTGAAAGGGGCCTTAAAGATAGCATTCTGACTGCTAATCTGGAAAGCATTTCTCCCTCCTCACCTATACACAGCAATGCTTGGTTCACCTGATTGTTCCTATGTTCTTTAAGAATTAGCCTCAGCTAGAATCATCTGGCAGTAGCTTATTTACCTGATGACCAAATGGATGGGCAGTTCCAACACCCAAATCTTTCTCTCATCAACATTATTTGTGAGACAAAATTCAGAAGGCCACTATATACTGTATATTAGATGTTTGGCTCATCACTGCCAAAATAAGGAAGTTCAGCCAATTTTTATATACAGCAAATGTATAGGCTGGCCTTTAATTTATTACCAAAAAGTAAAGCAATGGTAAATCTTTTTATATGTTTTATCTTTCTGTTGTTCCATAGCCAAAGCTGGAACAGATCCACAGGAGAATAACCCCTGTGTCCTTTGAAGGGTTTCTACAAGACCATTTGTTTCAGTAAGACTGGAGTCACACTTGCGTATGATTCACACGAGTGCAGTGAGAAGATCTCGCATTGCACTCGGCCACATGTAAGACAATGCTGCAGCTCAGATCTGTGTGTTTTTCCTCAGCCCTAATCGGACTGAGGAAAAAATCACAGCATGCTGCGATTGTCTGCAAGAACCGTGTCCCTCGCACCCATACAAGTGTATGGGTGTGAGAGAAACATCGGACTGCATTCGGATGTCATTCAAGTGCAGTGCAATATACCTACAGGCTGACAATAGAGGAGATGGGGAGATTAACCCCTCCCTCTCCTCTGAAGCACCCGCCCTCTCCTTTGCAGTTGTGATCCGATCGCAAGATTAGGTCACAGTCGCATGACACTCGACTCACGCTCGCAGAAGAGCCTGGGCCAAGGGTCATTAGCATATCGCATCCGTTGTTCTTGCATCGGATGCCGTACGCTAGTGTGACTCCAGCCTAATATGCAGAAAATCCTCCAGAGTCACTGATAAATAGTAAAAGCATCTATGTTTCTTATTTGGTTTTATCAATAATTTCTGGATATAGTTTAAGCTAATCTCTATATAAATTGGATACGTACCCTGCAAGAAGTCTGCAAAAGCAGGAAACGAGGAACTAAAATGTTCTGTGCTCTTCCATTTGCCACGGGTAAACTCAATTTTCTCCTGACTGCAAAAAAACATAATTTAGGTTTATAGAATTTAAAATTATATATACTTAAAGTAACAGTCCAATACATGTGAACAGTAAAATGCATTTAATCCAGGATCACTGGAACCTAGTACACCCTAGTCTTTCAGATATTCTAGCTTATAATAACATAATGCAGGCTGGTTCTCTCGCCAAAACAGCCAAAAGCTCACTCCGCTCACTGTAGTCACTGCCCAGTTCCTATATTCAAAGTGATTCTCTCCATTTTTAAACTTGCCTTTTGCTTTATATACTTGTGTGAGCAATATGTCTTGTAATCTGTAAAGGTTGTTTTTTTCAATTATTTGGTTTAACTTGGAATGCCTCTTGTATATGCTATCTAATGGCTGCCTTTTCTGTCCCACAAGTATACTATCGACCCTATCTCTGAATTTCATAAAACTTAAAAACTGTTTCGCTCTTAATGTCTGCTGCCAAATTGGGTTTTGATAATGCAAACTACTTTGGAAAAGTAACCAGTGTATTCCTTCCAGTAAAGTTCATCCTTCTGTTAAAGAGGTACTAACAATTTACACTGCAGTCTCGTTTCATGGTTCCTAGGGGGACAGGCACTCCTCCTTCAGTGACAATTGTGGTCATTGGTAGAATTTTAACATTAGCAAAACTTTATAGATCTACTGTAATATACTCAGCAATCTGGTTTATTCTGATGTGTATACTGCTATCACTATAATTACATATAATAGTACATTTCAACAGGCTCAGATAAGCAAGAGCCTTGATTAGGAGAATTTTTTTTGAAGCTGGTGATGGAGTTTGTTGGTCATTTTGCAAGACGTCAATTTTTAGTTAGGAACCGAAAGGCAGCACTGGGAGGTGCTGCTGTATAGAAATCAATGGGCTGGAGAGTGGTGACTGTTATCTTAGGAGTTAACTCTTCAGCCTGAAATATAACTACTGTGCACAATGGGCAGACTCTGGTGGCTGAGCTCCATGTAAAGATTCTGTACATTTTAATACAAGTTAAAGCTCTCATATCAGTAATGTATGTAAAGTGCTGTGGAATTAATAGCGCTATATAAATGAATAAATATTAATATCATTATTTTCAGTAGAACTATAGCAAATAGAAGAAGCAAGTCAATTGCAAACTTGCTTATTTTCATGTTGTCTAACTAAAGCAATTTAATAACATGAGAATATCTCTTGAGGAGGTTTAAATGTTAAGAATAGATCACCCCTTATATTTCTTTCTCCAGTTTAGCTTTAAGCCATATCTGCTTAAAAAGGAAATCAACTATCTCCTTGCTGGCCACAATATAAAGAAAATCTGATTAAAAAGAGCTCACTTGCCCATGTGAAGGACCATCAGCAATAAAGTCCTTAGTAAAATATTAGCAAAAATGTGATATGATAACTTTATTTTAATTATTACAGGATTTTCATAATTAGACATATCTGCTTAGAGTTCTGAACTTTGTATTATACTAAGAAATATATAAAAATGCCTGTGATTTCCAGCCTAGAAGTTGTTTTTCTGTAGTTAATGACATGGAACATTTTAAAATATGGCCCCATTTCTTTAATTTCTCAAATGAAAAACATGTGTAGTAAAAAGATTTTAAAAATATTTTTAAAAATATACTTTACCTGCCAGACTGACTGTTACATTTCGAAATCAAATCTGTCCTCAGCGATTTACTGACATAAAATAACTTTTTTAGGAAGAATAGAAGAGTGTGAAGGCCTATTGCATTTGAGATGGAACTCTCCAGTCGCTCTTTTTTGCTGTGATGTTTCTGTGCTGCAAGAGAATATTTTGCAGAGAGTTCAATCACTTTCTTTGACAATAAATTATGTGAACGTTGTCCAGTCTTGTCATGGTTTATGTGATTCCACCCGGGTAACATCAAACACATGTGATCTATGCCTGATATCACCCCAAAAGTGACTGATCCTCGAAGCTGTAGGATGTCTAAATGACTAATGCAAAAATTGTCCAGCTCTTTGTCAATACCCCAAGGTAAGAGACAGGAGAGTATGAGTTTTGCCGCATCAGTTACCATGTTAACATCTATTTTGCCTGAAGACTGACTTTTGTTTTTCTTGGTGCTTTTGAACTTCTTGTGTCTTTTGATGCCACTACTACTCTCCTCAATTAGTCGATTGATACTTTCTTTAGTAGTAGAGTCGGAGACAGGTCCATCCATCTGATACAATGATCCAGCAGTTTTATTTCGTTTTAGTGTCAACGGTCTTTTTTCTGAGGAACTCTTGGCTGTTTTCAGTGCATCGTAGCTCTGGAAAGAGTTTGTTGACTTTAATCCATTGGCTTGAGAGGATTGCAAAAGTTCTAAAACCTTTTCCAGGTCAAATAGAAGTAAATGTAGACAGATGTTATATGTAGATCGTACTGGCAAGACAGTGAAAGGGCTGGAAGTATAGTTGGAATCCACAGCCTAGGATAAAAATTAATTTATATAGTTAATATGACATACATATAAATTTACACATTTAAAAAATTGATCGCAATTGTCCAGGACATTAATATTGCTCTTCAGAAGTATTACTTCCCCTTCCCAGTTTTCCTGACACTGCTCCATTTGTAGTGGCTGTGAATATAGTATATATAGTACTATAGTACTGGAGTTGCATTGATGATAAATTCCATTAAAGTAAATGGCACTGACCAGGAAAACCAGGCACAAATAATACAAAATGTATAGCGTGGTACCTGTTAAAAAAAAAAAAAAGGGAAGTTGTACCTGCCGCATTCCCTTCAATTTGCTGATTGTGCAAGTCCAACTCCCAGCAACTATCAGAAATTGATGGTCAATCCTTAGGTGACACAAGAAAGTACTGAGTATTAGTTTGTGAATATGCTGCTTTGTGGATCAATTTCATGGTTGTTATATGTTAACTAAAGTTGAGCGCGGTTCGTGGTTCTCCAGTTCGCGGTTCGAGTGATTTTGGGGGGTGTTCTAGATCGAACTGGAACTCAAGCTTTTTGCTAAAAGTTCGGCAGTTCGAGTTACGTTCGAGAACGGTTCTATCAGCAAAAGCGTGGTTTTTTACAGCTACAGTGTGCAGGGAGCCATCGCTGGCAGCCTGTGGTAAGCTGGTAACCAAGATAAATATCGGGTATCCAAGCAAAGTGCTTTGGTTAGTAACCCGATATTTACCCTTTTTACAAGTGCAGGGAGCCTTCACTTCCCCGCTCGGCTCCGCCCCCTCCTTCACTCGGCATGTACACACACACTCACACTCACCTGTCCCCAGCCATGCAGTCCCCGGCACTGACGTCTTCAGCGCCACATGGCCTCGCTAGGCTCCACCCACTTTGCACTCCACCTCCCACACACATGGCCCCGCTTAGCTCCACCCACCTCACACTCCGCACACATGGCCCCGCTCGGCTTACCTGAGGTGTTGATGTCCCTCCCTCACGACCTCAGCGCTGTTACTGTCCTCCATGGCTGCCGCTTCACATCTCCTCCTGTCGCTGCCGACCCGAGACTGTGACTAGATGTGATATCACAGGCTCCCGCGATACTTGGCTGTGAAGGCAGCGGTCATTGAAGTCAGTGACAGCTCTGCTGTCAGCAGTGCAGGAGATCGTCACCGCAGGTAATGTACCTCGCTGACAGCAGCACTTGTCATGTCCTGCAGTGACCTGGGCTGACCTATTGAAGTTAGCTCAGGTCACTGCATTGCTCTCCCAGCCAATGGGGAACATTCTGTTCTTCATTGACTGGGACAGTGTATATAGTATGGATCGTCATGGGAACGCCTTATTGGATTACACCAGACCTGGATTTGTTTTTCTTTCTAATAAATTTGTGAAAGAGGTAATGTGTTGGGGAGTGTTTTTTCAAATAAAAATGTGTTTGTCGTCTATTTATTTTTTATTACTGACTGGGTTGGTGATGTCGGGTATCTGATAGACGCCTGACATCACCAACCCCAGGGCTTGATGCCAGGTGACATTACACATCTGGTATTAACCCCATATATTACCCCGTTTGCCACCGCACCAGGGCACGGGATGAGCTGGGGCGAAGCACCAGGATTGGTGCGTCTAATGGATGCGCCACTTCTGGGGTGGCTGCGGCCGGCTATTTTTAGGCTGGGGAAAGTCCAATAACCATGGACCTCCCTAGTCTGAGAATATCAGACCCCAGCTGTCTGCTTTACCTTGGCTGGTGATCCAATTTTGGGGGGACCCCATGTGTTTTTTTTTAAATATTTATTTAATTTAAAATAACAGCGTGGGGTGCCCTCAATTTTGGATTGCCAAGGTGAAGCTGCCAGCTGTGGTCTGCAGGCTGCAGCCATCTGTTTTACCCTAGCTGGCTATCAAAAATAGGGGAAACTCCACGTCATTTTTTTTTTAAATTTATTTTTTTTTTGTAAATACAAGGCTAAGCACTCCTTAGTGCCACATGGAAGGCACCACAGGGTGCAAAATTACAAAATGCAGGAGAGTGGGACATTATGTGTCTTTCTGCCATTATAATGACAGAAAAGACTGATATGCAGAGTACAAGCACAAGAAAATCACCAGAGCGCTCTACGCTGTGAAAAGCAGTAGAAAATGGCACTGGAGTGAACATGTGACCACCTCATGTAGGTTGAAGCTATGGATCCTGGGTAAATTTATGTATTTTCCCTACTTCAGTTTTTTTGCAGTATGCAAAAAAAACGGAATTCACACGGATGACAATCGGATGACATACGGATTGTATACGGAACGGATGCCACACGGATGCACCTGTGAAAAAAAACGTTTTTTGCGGACCGTAAAAACGGATCAGTCGTGTGAATGTAGCCTTATCTGCCGTTTATAAACAGCAGGCAGAAATAAGTGAATAGCGCCCCCCAGCGTCAGAAAATCTCCGGGGTTTGAGGGGTAGCTGAGACCCTGGAGATCATGATTCAGGACGGTTTTTCCAATCCCCGCTCACGTGATCACCGGTATACACCGTATACCAATGATCACATTACAGTAAATGACATCGCCGGTAAAAAATTATTTATCTCCCATCTGGCATGAACAAACATGTCAGATGGGAGATAAATCTCCTCCCCGGTCCCCTCCAGTACCCCGATGTCGCCAAAGTGACCACCCCCGACCCCCTCCCGGAAATCCAAGATGGCCGCGCACAGCAGCACGCTGGCCGCATTCACCCTACTCCTCTGATTCCTGTCGCATGTGCCATGACACATGTGACAGAAAACTCCCCCCCAGGCCCTGCCAGGTCACCCCCTATAACTCCACCGGTGTTCCCCGGTGTTCCACGGTACCTGTGCAGCGTTGATCCCCCACGGCCCCCTCCTTCACAATAGACGCTGCTGCATGCACAGAGCGGCTGTCAGCTCAGCTTCCTGTGTTCAGACACAGTGAGTTGTGGTAACCATGCATCTGTAAGCTACTGTAATGCCCTGCTCATGAGTTAAAGAACATAGTTGATCAGGAGAGCTATACTACATTTCCAAATGGAGGTATTTGATTTTATAGTTGCCCTGCTGAACGAATACCAAACATGAGAGTCCGTTATATGCCACAGAAAAACATGTCTAAATAGCGAGCTCTGTTGTTTAGTATTCATTCAGCTGGATAACTGGACTTAAAGGGGTATTCCATCTCCAAGATCCTATCCCCAATATATAGTAGGTGGAATAGCAATAATATCAGCAAATACCAATATTTGGAAATGTAGAATAGTTCTCCTGATTTGGCATGCGCTTACCTCATGAGCAGGGCATTGCAGCTTTGGTAGCAACAGTGACGACATGGACTCTGCTGCTGTGAACCCGGGGAGAGTGGGTGCAGATTCATTGCACCCACACTCCTCACATGGAGGGTCTGCACTCCTAGAAAATGGGGGATACGTTCCCTGTGTCCCCCCATATTCTAGACGATCCAGAGTCATCATGGGACCCCCTTATTTCTTTTCCTTACAATAAATTTGTGAAAGAGGGAAAGTTTTGGGGAGTGTTTTTTCAAATAAATTTTTTATTGTCTATTTTTTTTGTTAGTACTGACAGTTTGTGATGTCGGGTATCTGATAGACGCCATGACATCACAAACTACTGGGCTTGATGTCAGGTGAATTTACAGCTTGTATCAACCCCATTTATTACCCCGTTTGCCACTGCACCAGGGCACGGGATGAGCTGGGGTGAAGCGCCAGGATTGGCGCATCTAGTGGATGCGCCACTTCTCGGGTGCCTGCGGCCTGCTATTTTTAGGCTGTGAAGGCCCAATAACTATGGACCTTCCCACCCTGGGAATACCAGACCACAGCTGTCCGCTTTACCTTGACTGGTGATCCAATTTGGGGGGGACCCTACTTTTTTTTTTTAATTATTAATATTTATAAAATAATTATAAAAAAAGAGCCTGGGGTGACCTCCACATTGGATCCCCAACCACGGTAAAGCTGCCAGCTGTGGTTTTCATTTTAAATGAAAAAAATTAATGGGCTTCCCTGTATTTTGATTGCCAGCCAAGGTAACGGCAGGCAGATGGGGGTGGCAACCCACAGCTGTCTGCTATATCTGCACTGAGAATCAAAAATAGCGCGGAGCGCTACGTCTTTTTTTTTTAAAGATTTATTTTTACAGCACTGTGATGTCCAGCAATGAAAATATAGGGAAGCCCTTTTTGTTTTTAGTTATTTAAATAAATAATTAAAAAAAATATATATATGTGCTCCAACTGCATTTTTTGTATTGCTAGCTAAGGGTAATCCAAGAAGCTACTGGCTGTTAACCCCCACTGCTTGGTGTTACCTTCACTGGCAATGGAAAATCCAGGGAAGCATTTTTTATTTTTTTTGCCAAAAAACTACACAAAAAATGACGTGAGCGACAGGAGACAGAGTGCAGGACGGATCGCGGGCACCAGTAAGTGTTATTGCAATGTTTATTAACTGTATGTGTACATTTATAATGTGTTTTTATGTGTTTGTGATTGCCTCCCTATGTTTCCTATGGGGTTCAAGTGGTTCGCCGAACCGAACTCGAACGCGACCTCCCTTTGGCGAACCAAGCTCGAACCGAACCGTGACCGGTTCGCTCATCTCTAATGTTAACCCCCTTAGGCCCGTTTCACACGTCAGTGAAAAACACAGACGTTTTTCACTGGCGTGTAAAACACGCACATGTTACTGCGTGTGCCGTGAATCACGGCACACGTGGGTTGTCTAAGTGCAATCCGGGCTCCGTTCTCCGTGGCCCGTGATTGCACTTAGAATTCAACTCACCTGTGCCCGCTCCCGCTCTCCATGGTGCTGGTCGCTCCTGCGGTGCAGCATCCGGCCGGCGGTGACCCCCGCAGCAGCTGCTTCCGGGTCGGCTGTGTCGTGCATCATTAAGATGCGCGACAGTAATCAGCCGGCTTAGAAGCAGCAGGCTGCACGGGCTGCAGAGAGCGCGGCTGAAGCCGGGTGAGTTAAAATGTTTATTATTTTAAATGCACGTTTTTTTCTGGCACATGTTTCACGGACCACACCACTGCGTGGTCCGTGGGACATCAGTGATGCCAGAAAAAAATGGACATGTCTCCGTGCGGCAATCACGCACACGCGGGTACGCCGCACGGAGACACGTGCAGTGAAAAATCACTGACGTGTGAGCATACCCATTCATTATAATGGGTCTGCGTATGTCAGTGATTCTGGTACGTTTAAAAAAAAGCACAAACGTACCAGAATCACTGACATGTGAAAGGGGCCTTAATGACAGAGCTAATTTTGACAATGACCAAGCCCAATTTTTGAAATCTGACCATTGTCCCTTTATGTGGTGATAACTCTGGAATATTTCAACAAATTTCAATGAATCTTAGTTTGGTATTTTTCATGACACATTGTACTTTATATTAGTGGTAAATTTAGGTTGATACATTTTGTGTTTATTTGTGTAAATATCAGAATTTTGGTGAGAATTCTGAAAAAATTGCAATTTTAAAAACTTCTAATTTTATATCTTTAAACCACATAGTCATGATGTCCAAAATAATTAATAAAAAAGATTTATCATATGTCTACTTTCCATCTGCATCATATTTCAAATGTCATTTTATTTTGTTTGGATGTTACAAAGGTTACAAGTTTAGCAGCTGGCAACAAGTTTTCATTTTTTAAAACAATTTACAAAACCTGTTTCTTTTGGGACATATCAGATAAATGGTCTTTGAGGGGCTAATCTATTATTAAAAACTGCCAAAAAGTGAGATCTTTAAAAAAAAAATAAATAAATAACACCCCTCACACACTTAAATTTCCCTTGACAGCAATTTTGGTTAACCCTTCAGTGCTAAACAGGACGTAATGCAAAGTGGAATAACAAACTAGAAATTTAACTTTTTCCACAAATGTTGAGTTAGCCCCAAATGTTTTGCTTTTACAAGGAACATTACAAGAAAATGCACCCCACAATTTGTTACCCAGTTAATTCTGAGTGCAGGTGGTTAAACAGCATAAAAACCCCCAACTATCCCAAATTTGGAAATTACATCCCTCATGGATTTTATCAAGGGATAAAGTGAGCAGTTTAAACTTTGAGGTGCTACACAGAACTTGATAATATTAGGTCGAAAAATTTTATTTTTTCCCAAAATTCTTGTCTTAGGCCTAAATGTTGCAGTTTTCCAAGAGGTAACACTAAAAAGTAAACCCTACAATTTTCCACTAACTTTTTTTAGCACAGCAATACACCACATGTAGTCAAAAAAATTTCTTTGGACAAATGGCAAGGCTCAGAAGGAAGAAGTGACATTTGGAATTTGGAGTGAAAATTTGGCTGAAATATACTGCAGACACCACATCACATTTACAGAGCCCCTGAGATACCAAAACATCAGAAACCTCCACAAGTGACCTCATTTTGGAAATTAGACCCATAAAGATATACATACAGGAGTGTGTTGAGCTTTTTTTACCCATAGGTGCTTCAAAGAACTTTTTAAAATTTGGATGTGAAAGCAAAAGTAATGTTTTTTTTCTACTAAAATGTTGTTTTGGATCCCAAATTTGTACTTTTCACAGTGGTTATAAGGAGAAAATGGACCCCATATTTTGTTACACAACTTTTCCCTTAAAATGATGAAACTCCATATGGGGGTCGAAAACTGCTGTTTGGATACATGGCAGGGCTCAGAAAGGAAATAGTGCTATTTGATTTTTGGATTGTAAATTTGTCTGGCATAGAATGTGAACGTCATTTTGCATTTACAGTGCTCCTGATATGCCGAAACAGCAGAACTCCCCCCTCATTTTGGAAACTGGACCCCTCAAGGAATTCATGTAGGGATGTACTGAACATTTTTAACCTAGAGGGAATTCATGAAATTTTTATAACATTTAGATGTGAAAACAAAAAAAAATTAAAGTTTTTCCACTAAAATATTGAATTAGCAACAAATATATAATTTACATGAGGGACAATAGGAGAAAATAGACCCCATAATTTGTTATGAAATATCTCCTGAACACTGAAACTCTATATGTGGTCAAAACTTAATATTTGACACTATGGCACAACTTTGTAAAACAAAAAGAGCTATTTAATTTTTGGAATGCAAATATGGACAATGTGTTGCATTTGCAGCAGCACTAAGGTACCAAAAAAGCTGAAAACTCCCACAAATGACCTCATTTAGGAAATTAAACTCCATAATGAATTAATTTATTGGTGTGATGAGCATTTTTAACCCACAAACTACAGACAATTTTATAAGATTTACTGTGAAAATGGAAAACTTAGGGATTTTGTGCAAAAATGTTACTTTAGATTCAAAGTTATAATTCACACAAGGGGTAATAGGAAAAAATGAACAGGACAATTTGTTATGCAATTTTTACCAAACATGGCAGTAGCAGATTTATAGTTTTGTATTGCTATTTGATAGGATAGGAAGGAGTGCAACCTGGCTTTTAGAACACAGAATATGTTTGAATAGATTGTGGCCTCCATTAGCCCCTGAGGTGCCAGAATAGCAGAAACCCTCACAAATGACTCAATTTTGGAAATATCACTGCATAACGAATTCATCTAGTAGTGTAGTGAGTATTTTGAACCCATAGATGATTAACAGAATTATATAACATTGGAAAGTAAAAATCTAACATTGTAGTGGGAAAATTATTTTTTTCTTATTAGCCACAAATTTGTCAGTTGCAAAAGAGTTAATAGATGAAACAAGACCCCCAATTTATTGCATAATTTCTCTCCCTCGTAGTAGCACAACCCTCCCCTCCCCCTCGCCTTCCTTCTCATATAAAAATATTATACATGTCATCTTCAGCTTCTTTATTGAGGCCTGTAACGTGTCCACTGCATCTGTGGAGCAGTGTGATGGTCACCAACTTTATGGTGTCAGCAGTGTTCTGACCTCAGCACTAGGGAGGAGCAAAACTTTGGAAGTTAGGTGCGCTGGCAGAAATTGAATCGAACCTCCACTGGTTTGAACTTCTTCCGAGCCTGGTTCAAAATCACTGTTTTTCAGTTTCTCTGCCCACACATAGCCAGCCATTAGCAGATCACTTCCAAGGGAGGGTGAATGGGCTTTTTCCCCAAACATTTTTTCTTGCACACTACATCTATTCATGCTGGTATTACCCCCAGTGCTGAGCACCAAGCATACCTTAGCACAGCACTGTTTGCGGAAGTGACGTTCGCACATAAAGTATTCGAACTCAGAACCCAAACTTTGTTTTTTTAAGTCAGTGTTCGGTTTGAAAACCAAACCTCTATTTCGCTCATCTCTACTCATGACACTGCTGCATGTTGGTGCTGGGGCTGTTGAGATTATCTCTGATCTAGTCTGGGCGCTCAAGTATTCTAAAAAAAAAATTGCATCTCAAAGGTGCAAATACATTTGAATATAAGAAAAAGAGAGTCATGGTTTCCTGGACAGGTCTGTGGGCTGCAACAGCATGCAGCCAGCGGAACTGTAAGTTGTGAGGGCTCGGAGGATGCATAAAGGATCGGTGGGCCACATTGTAGTTGGACTCAGCAATCCATCAAGCTGATTTTGCAGATTGCAAAATCTGGGCCTGATGTACATGCCTAAAGGAAACCATTTTGCCATGTAACAAGTAAATAAGGGCTTGTGGATAAGTTCAACATTAATAGTTGTTAAACCAAATTAGAGCTAAAGTATAATGTAAACAGAATCTAAAGTGATCTGCAACCTGAATAAAATAAGTAATCTGCTAATAAAATTAGTCAAAATTAACACACTGTGGGGTTAGGATATGCATGCATACAGTAATATGGCTGGAGTCACATGAGTGTATTTTGTCACATGTGAGAGAATTGGGCCAATTATGTTAATGACACTCAGCTTAATCTCTGATCAGAATTTGAGCCGAGTGTCAGTTTACTGTGAACCAATTCTCTCGCATGCTAGAATTGGAGCACAGGTGAGCAGAAGATGGAGAACTTCATTTCTCCATCTTCTCCATTGTCTGTGTCCATGAAAGGCGTCATCTGAGTGCAGTTCAATGACTTCAACACACTCATAGACTTGAAATGGTGTGCACCATTCAACATATGCTGCAACTTGCAGCAAACTACGACCAAATTGGCATGAGAAAAAAAAATGCTGGTCGTCAGTGCCCTAGAGTATGAGTCCGAGAGTTATTCGATAAAAAATCGGAAAGCCATTGTCTGTGTTACATGAGCAAGCCCTAAGATTTAAACTTAGAGCCCTTCTTGGAGGCCACAAATCTTATATGGCTCCAGAGCAACAGTTTGGGGACCAATGCTGTAAATAGCTTTTTCCAAAGCATCCAAAATTTTTGATAAAATTACAGCAAATTATAAATTATAAGAAATAAAAATAATATATTAAATCCTTTCATTAAATTATATGACCAGACCATTATCAGTCTTCAATCATTGAGTATATATGGTATACAAAACCAATTCCTTTTTTTTCTATTTCCCTTGTTATATACAATTTTGTAGCAACCTAATAAATTATTTTTTTTCTTTGCCATTTGTAACACCACCATCATGCACTACTTTATTCATGGATTTAAGGGCAGGAACCACTCACATGAAATGTAACACTGAAGCAATAACCACCCCAATAACAGCATATGTTGGACACCAGCAGCATTTCATATTTTCAGCACTAGCAGTTTTAACCATAGGAGTTATATTCGGCTATCTTGACTCACAGTAGTAGTGACTTACAGATGCCTGCGTGAACACAAGTAACTTGCCATTGCCAGCAGAGTTGACAGCTTTCCTGGATGTGACCAGTTCCCCCTGCAGCTATAGTCACAGGACTCCCCCTATTGTGAATTATTCTTTATAGACTTGAAACATAACCGTTCTCAAAGAAATTTCTTTCAAGATTATTATTGAATGCACAGAGAGCAATCACTCAGGAAGACAAATACCCTCCTTATTTCTTTTTAAAAACTGAACACATTTTACTCAACTCTGTTGTTGATATATTGGCTGTAAACTTTTTTGCTTCAAGAGGACCTCGGAGAATTTCAGTTTTCATGACTGAGGCACTGCTGCGTGCTGTGACTTTATAGTTATGTTCTTATGAAGCTTTAATTGAGTTCTACTGTTCGCAAATCTAATTTAAGATTACATTTCTATAATTTTTTCTGTGGTTGATCATCACCATCCTGAATGTTGGAAAGTTTCATAGTATGGATTTAGTGCATTGTTAATTCATCCTTACCGCAAGACAGTAATTACAGACTTTAAAATTCACTGCTAATGATACATTTAAAAAAAAAAATGCATAATGCCCATAATATAAAAAATGGAACTGGACAATGACAAAGACACTCTACATATATAATGTAGTTAGGTGCAGACATATTTGGACAGTGAGGGAATCTTTGTGATTTCAGCTCTGCAGGGCACTTTTTTAATTTAAACTGAAGCAACTGAAATGCAATTAAAGTGTAGACTTTCAGATTTAATTAAAGGCGTTGAATAAAAATATCCTGTAAAATATTTAAGATTTGCAACGATTCTTCTACAAAGCCTCAACATTTCAATTTTTTTTTACCATAAAAATGATGTACATTTTTAATACTTTGTTGAGAATCCTTTCCAGGCAATGACTGCCTGAAGTCTGGAAGCCATGGACATCACCAAACGCTGGGTTTCCTCCTTTGTGATGCTGCTTTACCAGGCCTTTACTGCAGGTGACTTCAGTTGTTGCTTGTTTGTGAGCCTTTCTGCCTTAAAGGGAACCTGTCAGGTTCCCTGTGCCCTCCAATCGGCAGCATTCATATCTGATTGACAAAATTCCCTGCCTAACCAGCCCAGTATCATGCTATTAACGAAACTCAATGTTTAAATGGATCCTGTCAACATATTTGGTGACAGGTTCCATTTAATAAGCCGCAGCTTAACCTGCATCCACCACCAGTGGGCTCTTATATAGAGCATTCTAACATGCTGTATATAAGAGCCTAGGCCACTGTGTTGAATGTAAAAATTAGTTTAAAATACTCATCTAAGCAGTCGGTGCGGTGCAGACTGGCCAGATGGGTGTCTCAGTTCTCCAGGTGCGACGCCTCCTCTTTCGGCCATCTTTGTCCTCCTTCTTGTGAATCTGGGGTGCATGATGCTTCCTACGTCATTCACACTAGCTGGCATTGAGCTTCTGCGTAGGTACACTACAATACTTCGATCTGCCCTGCTCAGGGCAGATCAAAGTGCGCCTGCGCAGCTCCTGGCTACTGTTGTGGATTCAGAGTAAAAACTTCCAAATGCAAATGCTCCAGACCTTTTACTTGATTAATTGATGATGCATTAATAAGGGAAAGCCTATGATAATTATCCAATTTCTTTTGGTCCCTTAAAAAGAGTCAGCTACATATTAAAGAGCTGTTATTCCTAAATCTTTACACCAATTAGGATGTGAATAACCGTAAAATAAAGCTCAGTTTGTTCTTTATGCCAAAATTGATTCTATAATTGTATCTTGAATATGTTTTGGTAAATAACTCAAATGTCAAAACTTGTGCTAGTGTCAAAATATTCTGAGCCTAACAGTATATATTGCCATCAGAACAGTTCTGAGCCATCAAGTCATTGCCTTCACAAGACCTCTGACTTTATGTGCACACTGATTTATTTTAACCCCTTCTTGACCTCTGATGTATATATATATCAAAGGTCGTGTCCTTGCCTTTTTTTTTTTTACATAGTTACTAAGGTTGAAAAAAGACCTAGGTCCATCTAGTTCAACCTTCTTCCACCAGTTCTACATTTGGTCACAAAGTCATTTATAACCAACAATGTTGTGTGTACTGAGGAAATCATCTAGAATTTTTTGAAAGCTGTTATAGTAAGCTTTGATGTGGGCTCATATGCCGAGCTCAAGTCTTTGCCTACACATGACAGCTGATCTGATCAGCCATCCTGTGAATCTAACAGCTGCGGGTGGATCGGAGATCCGGTGGCTAATCATTAGTTAAATCCCATTGTCAATCTCTGATAGGGAGAATTAACCCACATCAGTGGGGAGCACGTAATTCCCTGCTCCCATAAGTGCACTCAACAAGTAATCGTGGGATCATTGTGGGATGTCATGTCTGTGGATTACGTTGGACCTGCAGGGATGTTTTAAGGGTTTATAAACTGGAGAAAAAGAGTGTATTTTTGTTTTTTTTTTAAATAAAGAATTTTTGTCTGTTGTGTGTTTATTTCTTTTTACTTACACAATTTGTAATGGGCAGGGTCTCAGATTCCTACCCATTAATAATCCAGGGCTTCATGGCAGCTATGATTTTTTGACAAATCACAGATATCATTAACCTTGTATATGCAAGGTCCTCCATATTTTGATACACAGCCATTGATACAAGTATTTTTCCTATTATTTATTTATTTTTGCACTCCATTTTGGGGACCCATACAGCAAGTATGAGGGCAACCAATTCTGGATTCTGGCATAGAGAGTGGGGACACAGTCTGACTGCAACCATTCACAGACGCTGTCACAGAGGGTGGGTGCAGGAAGCAGTGAATATTCATAAGATTTAAGGAGTGGACCTGGAAGCACTGTGACAGCTGCACAGAAACTCTGTAAGTATAATTGTAATTCTTTGCAGCTCCCTACCCCTTACTAACACTATTTTATAGCACTAAAGTTTGGGTCCCCATAGACTTATATGGGATTCGGGGTCAAGTCCGCGTCAAATCCGGTCCCAAGCTGGACTTTTTTTTAAAGTCTGGCCAGACCTGCCTAAACTGAACATCTGAAGGTTCGCCAATCTCTAGTGTTAAGCAAAAACTCAAAGTTTTTAAGACATTTGAGATTTGGAGAATTTTTCTCCATGGATCTGACTTGAACTATGAAGAATATGGAAATGAAAGCGAACCTGTCACCTTGGAAAATACTACTTACTTAAAGATATAGTGTTAATTTGCAGGAAAATAGCATTATAAGGCTATGTGCACACACTGCGTCTTTTTGACGCTGCGTTTTTGTGCGTTTTTGGCCGCTAAAAACGCACAAAAACGCACCTGCGTCGAAAAAACGCGGCAAAAAACGCACGCGTTTTGCCGCGATTTGGTGCGTTTTTTTGCTGCGTTTTGCTGCGTTTTTGCTCACTGCGTCCTTATGCGTTTTTTATCAGTGAACAAAAAAAAAAAGGTCTGATGTCATTTCCTTCTTCAATGTGTTCTTCATTCTCCACTAGTGTATGCAGAAGAGCAGACAGCTGCAGAACTACAAGGCTCAGCATCCTCGATCCAATAGTGTATGCAGGAGAGCAGACAGCAGCTGTCGAACTACAAGGCTCAGCATCCTCCATCCAATAGTGTATGCAGGAGAGCAGACAGCAGCTGTCGAACTACAAGGCTCAGCATCCTCCTTCCAGGACTGTATGCAGGATTTCTTTGCCCCCCCCCAAAAAAAAAAAATGACGTGGGCTTCGCCATATTTTTGTATGCTAGCCGGGTACAGCAGGCAGGTACGGGCTGCCCCCAACCCCCAGCTGCCTATTTGTACCCGGCTGGGAACCAAAAATATAGGGAAGCCCTTTTTTTTAAATTATTTCATGAATTTCATGAAATAATTTAAAAAAAAAATGACGTGGGCTTCGCCCAATTTTTGAGTCCAGCTGGGTACAACTAGGCAGCTGGGGATTGGAATCCACAGTGCAGGGTGCCCATGCTTTCTGGGCACCCCCGCTGTGAATTGCAGTCCCGCAGCCACCCCAGAAAATGACGCTTTCATAGAAGCGCCATCTTCTGGCGCTGTATCCAACTCTTCCGGCTGCCCTGGTGACGGGTGGCTCGCCGGGTAATAATGGGGTTAGGGCTAGCTGTATATCAGCTAGCCCTAAGCTCGAAATTCATGGTGTCACGCCAATATTAGACATGGCCACCATGAATTTCTAGTAAAGATAAAAAAAAACACACAACACACAGAAAAATATTTTTATTAGAAATAAAACACAACACAATTAGTGACTCCATCTTTATTGAAATAAACCCCCCTCCGCAGTAATCCTGGGTTAGGGTCCCGCGCCGTCCAATCCGGATCCAATATCATCTGATCGGTTTGCTGGAAGGCAAAGCGATCAGATGATGTGTCAGGATCAAGTGCCTGAATCCCATCACACATCAGCTGATTGTATAAAAGCCGATTATACAATCAGCAGATGCATCGGTGCAAAAAAAAAAAAAAATAATAATACTCACTTATGTGCTGATTACCGATTACCGGCAGCTCCTGGAGCGATGGGGCGGGAGTCTGATCCCGTCCGATCGCTGCAGCAGCTGCCGGTAATCAGGGATGAAGTCTCCTGATGCATCCGCTGATACCGGCCGGGCGCCCGCGTCACCGCGATACTTACGATCACCTGATGCGTCAGGTGACTGCATCAGGTGATCCATCGCCAGGTCCTGCATCCGTCGGAGCTTTCCCGGCCGTCTGCACACAGCTGGAGCGGGGGTGGCGATACCGTGAGAGGATCTGGGAGCGGACATGGCACCGGGAGGCTGCAGACAGGTGAGTATAACTTTTTTTTTTTTTTCCACTGTTAACTTTTGTTTTCGCAGCCGCTTCCATCTCCCGCCCAGACATGGCGCCGCACGGCAGCATACATGCCCAGGACGGGAGGTGGAAGCGACGGTGACGGTACCGGGAGGATTCACGCTTCTGTGTATACTGACAGAAGGAATCCTCTTCCTGTACACGTCACTTTACTACCCACCTCCTGCGTTTATAGCTGCGTTTTTGGTCTTAGAAACGCACCAAAATGCACCAAAACGCAGCTATTTGCGTTTCTCATTGCGTCTTTCAACATCCCATTGAACTCAATGGATGAAAAGCGCAGTGAAAAACGCGGGAATAATTGACATGCTGCGTTTTTGTGGTCACCACAAAAACGCAGCTGAAAAAAAACGCTGTGTGGGGACAGCAAAAATGAAAACTCATAGACTTTGCTGGGGAAGCAAAGTCATGCAGTTTTGAGGCCAAAAACGCACCCGAAAAACGCGCAAAAACGCCGAGAAAAACGCACCGTGTGCACATAGCCTAATGCTGTCTGAAAATCTTACTGAAAGTACATCTGCCTGGAAAGATTTTACTTCGTTATTTCATCAGCATTTTGCCCCTGTACTTCCTCCGCCTTTGTAATGTAGGTCTTCTGCATTCTGTAGTGCATTAGTATTGTGACATTGTGTTGGTAAATATGGCTGCCATATTTTCTTAATTCCACAATAAACAATGCCTCAATGATAAAAAAAAGATAGTAATCTAATAGAGCCAAGTGATCAGTGGTACATTTCCTTATCAATAGCATTGAAGTGCTTAGAAAACATAGAAAAAAGTTGATGATTTTAAATGGTACACATACACCAGGGAAGAACTATAATCTGTCTTGGAATCGGACACTGTTTTCTAACTCAGGATTTTTAACTCAGAAATCCCTTATTAAGGTATTTAAAATGGCATTTCTAAACCAGACACCCATATATTGTAGTACGCACATAAAGAATAAATGCTCTTTTTACTGTCTATTCTATTAATAGTAAATTATAAGAAAATGAAAAAAATAATAATGTAAAAGTGCAAAATGTTAGAATATTGAGCTGTAGTCACATTGATTAAAAAAGTAATCTTGAAGCCCTAAGTGAAAACCTAGTTCTCCGTCTCGATCTCTTCTGAGTGTCAGACAACACAGCTTGTTCAACAGATGGCTGTCAATAAGGAAAAAAAGTTGGCTTCTTAAAATTCACTTGGTGGATAGCACAGCAATGATTGACAGCACAAATAAAACACAAACGACAATCTGCAGCTGATGCACACAAGGAGCTCAGGGATCGGAGTTTACAATAGAGAAAACATTACCAAGCTAATGGCATAGGCAATCATTTGACCACCATGCATCTCTGCTAGCAGCAGGGCTTCCATTTTCGGCTAAGTGTTAGAGTACCTTTTCGCTTTCTCTGGCCACTGCAGGGGTAAAACAACCCAGTGTGCAAAACCTACTGACTGGTAATAAATTACTATATTGGATACTTTTTGTTTTCTTTCAGCAATGACTTTACTGAGAATACCTGCTATCATTACCAATTAAAGTGGGGGCCGCCTAGCAGACAGGCAATTCTTCTGCTTCACTTGACTTGGCAAGAATTACTAGGTCATAATCCTGTAGTGACCCCTAGCTCTGACCAGACAGTATGTAAAATAATGTTTCCTTACAGAAATAAGACCACTGTGAAAATATTCTACTGGTAACTGCCAAGTGGAAATAAACGGAGAAATTACTTATGTTTGCACATAATAAATCACAGGATGGTTTTTGGAAATGTACAAATTCTCAAACACATATTTTCTGATTGCTGGTATGGTAATGCTTGCGATTGCGAAACTGAAGGACATAAAAGACATATTAATGGCAGTTTTAAGGTTAGGGTCAGCACACACGGCGAGTAATACGGAGCGAGTGGAATGTGATAAAAAAAAAAATCGCATTCCACTCGGACCAATATTACTCTATAGAGGGCAACCAATTATGGATTCTGGCACAGAGAGTGGAGACACAGTCTGACTGCAACCATTCACAGACGCTGTCACAGAGGGTGGGTGCAGGAAGCAGTGAATATTCATAAGATTTAATGAGCGGACCTGGAAGCACTGTTACAGCTGCACAGAAACTCTGTAAGTATAATTGTCCTTCTTTGCCGCTCCATACCCCTTACTAACACCATTTTATAGCACTAAAGTTTGGGTCCCCATAGAATTATATGGGTTTCGGAGTCAAGATGTTTACATGGTATGAAATATTCAAATACCCAGGCACTTTGCAACAATAAATACATAACCAGGTAAGACACCAGTGTGTCCCAACTAGATACACAAACAGCAGAGGCCACCTAACAAAAGAACCCAATAATAGCATTCAATTTTACTGTGTGATGGATCAATCTCACCTGATGTCACAGGTAACCATTGACAGTGTCGTCTTCCGGCCCATGAAGTGTCAGACTGCTATGTGGTAGTTGCTTAAAGATTGTAATCTGACCATGTGCTGCCCCCTGCAGCGGTCGAACCGCTCGGATCCGGGGTTGCTGTGGCTCGAGGGTCTCCGGGCCCGGGGGCTTGCGACCTCTCAAATTTAAAGGGGGCTATTTACAGGGGAATAAATGTTCGTGACGCCACCCGTGGTTCGCAGTAAATGGGAGTACCGCTGCTGCCGATGGGAGTACCCGAGGGAGATGGAGCGGGGCAGCCAGATGATGTTTCCCTCCATGGGTAGGATAGGCCCCGGGACTCTTTATGGTGGCGTTGATGGGATGCGGGGTGCCGGCCGCGTGACAGCCAGGATGCAATGGGGGAATGCTTGCAGCGTACTCACTCAGGCCATGTAGGTGTTGGTGCGACCATAAAACAGACTCTGACACATAAGTAAACCAATTCTATGAGTGCCGCTGCCTCTCTGGGGGGAGCGCGTCCGGGAATCCGCTTCCTTTGATGTTGCTGGTGGTCCTAACCTGCCTCCTTACACTTAATTGTAAATGTTCAGAGTGACCCCTTGGCCTGAAGCTTTTGGGGTCTCGCTCCCTATACTCGGATAGGGGAGCTGTGCTCTCCATGGCTGACACTTGGGATTTCAGTGGGCTGCATGGGTTGGAAAGCCCTATCCCCCTCGTTGTGTTGGTGCCTTCGATCTCTGAGCTCTTGGGGACAGTTAATAAAGAGACTATCCTCCACAGGTTAATTATCAGGTTGCGTGAAGCTACTCCCTGATCTAGGATCCAGTACCCCGCCGTGCTCGACCAGTCCGGTTACTAGATATTCCGATGCCGACCGTTCTCCAAAACTAAATCTGGCTCCTTTCTCCAATACCCTGCGACTGGGTCTCCGACTCCTCCGGTCCCAGACCACCGTCTGCGACCTAGCCAATGTCTCCCAGGGAGCTCCAACTCCCCTGGCTCCTCACTCTCTGAGGGAAACCACTCAACTCCTCCCTCAGCTCCCCAGGAGCTGCCACTTCAGCTCCTTTCTCACTGAAAGCTGACACTGAACTGACCTAAGTCCCTCCCACCAGTCTGGCTGACCCCTAGGCGGGTGGTCCTATTCCAGCTAGACCACCCGCTGGTGTGCCTGACAGGGTGTGGTGTAACGTGACTAGAATTTCAATGCTGATAGAAGCCACACCAAAGGTTAGGATCCCAGAACCATGGAGGGTGGGTTCTGCACTATAAGGGAAGGAGTGCAGTTGTCTGTGACACCCTGACTAGTGCAGGGGCGTCACAACCACATATTATTTAGTCCTTTGTGTACAATCTCACTTTGCAGGACTTTGCTTCTCTTCGCCCTCTATACACAACCCCATCATGTAGTACATTGCCCCTCAGCCCTTCTATATACAGTCTCACCATCTATCAACCCTCTACACTCCAACAGCAAAACAGCATTTCTAAGCCTTCTACACACATCCTCTATCTGCAGATTTATATTCAGCCTCTATTTGAAGTATATAAGTCCTAAGTTCCTCTATAAACAGACTTCATCTGCATTGATCCTCAGTCTGTTTACACAGCCTTCAACTCCTCAGCTGCTCTACACATAGCGTCCATCTAAACTGCATCACTCCTCAGTCGTTTCATACGCAACCTACATCTGTAGTACATTGCATTTCAGTCCTCTATACATAGCTTCCATCTGCGATACATCGCTACTTAGCCCCTCTATATACAGCACAATTGCCCTTCAACCCCTCTCTATAGACAACCTTCATCTGCAGAACATCGCTCATTAGCCGCTCTGTACACAGTGTTCACCTGAAAAATATCACTCCTCAGCCTGTCTATACACAGCCTCCATCAGCAGTTCAGCACTTCTTAGTCCCTGCATACACAGTCTCCATCTGCAGTACATCACTTGTCATTTTTTTCTAGATACAGCATCCATCTGCACTACATTGCTTCTTAGCCCTTCTAGATATAGCTCCATTTGCAGAACATCGCTTCTGAGCCTCCTTTTTACTCAGCCTCCCTGTGCAGAACATTTCTTCTCAGTTCCCTCTTTTCTCAGCCTCTATCTCTACTACATTTGATGCAGCCGATTTTTGGGGATGTGTAAGAATTTATGTCCAATTTGCTTTTTTTCTCTGCATTTTTTTGTGTTGTTTCAATTCACACGAAGGAAAGAAATAGTTGTATAACAAACCATGTGTAATTGCAATAATTTTCATGGAGAAATACTTCATTTTCTGGAATGCCTACACTTTCGGCCATGACTGTATGCACTCTTGCAAAAATAAAGACATATGAGTGCATTAATTTTTTTTATCTATACGTAAGAAACATAGTAGACACAGATACATATGCAAACATACAGGTATCATATTCTAGTTATTTGGAGAATAAGATCCAACCCATTGCACCTGTGCAAACTACAGAATCATCATGCAGAAAAAGTAGTCCTCAACGCATGTTTCGCATATTTAGTGTCTAGCTTTCTTAGGGAGTTTGGGCAATTACCTCATAACCTGTATAATAAATGGGTTAGCTAATGAACATATTATAAAGAGGTCTAGGGCAGTGCTAAAATGAAAGAAAAAAGAAAAAACATACCTAATTCTCATCTACAGCTCCTCTGTACTGCTAGTGTCTTCTTCTGGGAGGGGGTATAATGTGAGAGGTGCAAAAAATTAGAGGCCAGTGATTGGCTTTCAATTCAGATGGAGTGTGGCCAATGTTGATAATTGACAGCAGAGGTCAACTGATGCCACCCGCAAGGAGATGAAGCAAAAAAAAAAAAATGTTAGGGGACACTTGCAACAGTGCGACGGAGCAATGAGGGTCCAGTAGGTTGGTTCTGTTTTGATTTTTTGTTTAATTCAGCTACCTTTAGTCTTTTTCTAAGAGCTCATTAGCAGTAGGGAACACCTTTATTGCTTTACTTTGAGTTTTAGGCTTACTATGATTAGATTTGCAAGTGCATATAATAATATTAATTTCCAGTGAACAAAGAAGAAATTACATTGCAATATTAACTATTTTTAGAATATCAGACATGATACTCTGTAAATATTTCTAAATACCAGTAACATGATGTTTCAAAATGTTAGATTATCATTGATTGAACAGGCCAATTTTCTAAGGAAAAAATTTCAGCATCGGAAGATTAATTTTGAAATATATAGAACAGTGAAGGATTTCACATTATAAAATGTGACGAATGAGGGTGCCATTCCTGTGAAATATAGTGTAAATTATAAATATAAACTGTGATTTATAGCGGTAGCAGGTTCATGGTCAATGATGGATACAAATATACTTTCCTATATTATATAATACTCACAAACTACACCAAATATATATATATGACTATATATAGTACGAGCAAGCGCAAAAATACAGTATGTCATGTTATGATTGAATCTTCTTAGCTGGTGGTGGAAATGCTAGTTTCAAGGGTCACAATTTTTCACTTCTTCTGAAGCAAGAATAATATGATTGATAAGGTGAGAAAAATTCTACGAAGGCAAAATTTACAGCTCTGTACATGGATAATCTGAATATTAAGTAAGCTTACATGCGCAAGGAAATTCCCACTTTGTTCCTATTAATTTTTAACAACTGGTAGAAAGCTAAAGTAGCCTACCAGACATAAAACATATGTGATAATAATGTAGTATTATGAAAATCTAAAAAGGAAAATGAATTTAATGTTTGTACTTAGCCATGAAAAGTAGATGATAGAGCCTTGAGAAAGAGTTCATACAAAGTGAACTTTTCCATATATTTTCACATTATACCTACATACGTACATGTATAGTATTGGAATTTTATTTGATATAATAGCCCAATTTAGCAAGTATTGTAATGGGTAAAGAAGAATATACATTTCCTTATAAATAATTTTGTGACGTGCATTTGTATTTTGCCCCCCCTGAGCCAATACTTTATAGGACCACCTTTTGCTGCAAGTACTACTGCAAGTCTTTTGGGCTATTTCTCTACCAGCTCTGCACATCAAGAAGCTAAACTTTTTACCATTCTTCTTTTCAAAATAGCTACAGCTTAATGACATTGGACAGAGAGCGTGTGAGACCAGCAATTTTCAAGTGTTGCCACAGATTCTCAATGGGATTTAGGTTTTGACTTTTACTGAGCCATTTAAATGTATGACTATAGTATGATCTAAAACATTCCATTATAGGTCTGGCAGTATGTTTAAGCTCAATCTCCTGCTGAAAGGTGAACCTAGGATCCAGTCTCAAGTCTATATCAGGTTTAACAGGTTTTCCTCCAAGATTGCCCTTTATTTAGCTCTATCATCTGCCCATCAACTCTGATCAGCTCCCCTATCCTCTCTACTGAAGAAAAGCATCCCCACAACATGATGCTGCCCTATACCATGTTTAGCCTTGCAAATGTAGTTTTTATGCTGATGTGCAGTTTTAGTTTTCTGTCAAACATAGCATTTTTTGTGTGGCTCAAAATGTTCTATGTTGGTCTCAACTGTCCAGAGCAATCTGCCCAGAGCACTTTTTTCCACTTGCGATCTGTGTCCCCTACATAGTTTATTGCAAATTACAAATGCAACGTCTTATAGTTTGCTTTCACAAATGGCTTTCTTTTTGCCACTTTGCCAGATTTATGGAATGTGCAACTAATAGTTTTCCTGTGAACAGATTCTCCCACCTGATCTGTAGATATCTGCGCTTCTCCAGAATGACCATGGGCCTTTTGGTTGCTTCCCTAATTAGTGCTCTCCTTGATTGGGATGTCACATTTATAAGTATTGCTAGTTACTAGTACCTGGCCAAAAAAGTTACTAGGGAAGTATCTAAAAACTGGTTCTTGCCAATTTTAATTGCCTGCTCAAAAGTACACAGACACATTTATAGGTATTGCTGGTTAGCAGTGCCTGGCCTAAAAAGTTGCAGGGAATAATCTAAAAAGTGGTTCTTGCCAATTTTAATTGCCTGCTCAAAATTATGCAAACACAGTAATAGGTATTGCAAATTAGCAGTGCCTAGCCTAAAAGGTTGGAAGTATCTAAATAGGTGTTCTTGCCAACTGTATCTGCCTGCTCAAAATTATGTAAACACATCTATAGGTATTGCTAGTTAGCAGTACTTGGCCTGCTGTAAATTTTCTAGGCAATTAGCTAAAAGTTGTTCTTGGTAATTTTAATTGCCTGCTCAAAATTATACAAATACATTTATAGGTATTGCTGGTTAGCACTGCCTAGCTTAACAAGTTGCAGGGAAGAATCTAAAAAGTGGTTCTTGCCAATTTGCCTGCTCAAAATTACGCAAACACAGTAATAGGTATTGCAAATTAGCAGTGCCTGGCCTAAAAAGTTGGAAGTATCTAAATAGGTGTTCTTGCCAACTGTAACTGCCTGCTCAAAATTATGCAAACACATCAATAGGTATTGCTAGTTAGCAGTACCTGGCCTGCTGTAAATTTTCTAGGCAACTAGCTAAAAAGTTGTTCTTGGTAATTTTAATTGCCTGCTCAAAATTCCGCAGTGAAACACATTTATAGTTATTGTTATTAGTACTTGCTGAATAATTGCTATTGAACAAGCTATGGTCTACTTGGCACTTTTCCACATCTGCTCCAAATTACGCATTGAAAAGCAATTGTAGGTAGTGGTACCTATTGGTGCCTTCACAATATTGTTAACTCAGACAGGAAATAAATAATTCATCGTTTGCATTAGGTGTCTGGCAGGTGTGGTCGTAGGGTTGCAAAACATCTGTTTAAAAGGGGAAGGATACATAAACCATGAGTGGTAAATCACAATGTGGCGCCCTGGACAAGCCAGGTCGTCACAGGTACTACACCCACACACCCCACACCCCGGCTAGGCACACCTAAGTCAAACACAAATCCTTGTTGCCTTCCTCCAGGGGCTGATGTCCACACCAGGGGGTGGGCCAGGCGGTTGGTCCCGCCCACCGAGGAGTTCACAGTCCTGGAGGCGGGAAAAGGAGTCAGATTAGTTTTTGGAGTTGGAGATAGTGAAGTGTAGTAGAGGAGACTGACCATGTCTGGGTGTGTGGCCCGGGCACATACAGCAAGGTTGGCAGACGGTGGTGACCGTCTGCAGGAGAGGCTGATTGGAGTGAACCGTACGGACCGGGGACAGGCGGTGGCCCACCGGTACCGGATCGGGGAGTGAAGAGAAGCCAGCACCATCCGGCAGGGCCTACAGACCCCGACCAGGCTAGGAGTCGCCGTAAAACTGGTCAAATCCATTAGCGAAGGGAACATCTGGGGTTTCCCAGCAGCCAAGACCCGATTGAAGGCAACAGCTCACACCGTAAAGGGAAACACAGTCACCGCCAAGGCTACAGTTCCCAGGGCCAGAGCCTGCGGGCAAAAGGGGCTCCCTCAGCATCCATCCAAGCTGGGGAGCGGGTTACCGGTGGGAAGCCATTGGAACCGTAAACACAACACAGGTGCAGGGAAAGGCAGTCACCATCAACCTACCGGGAGGAGAACAACCGCAGCCGCCTGTGGGACCCGTCCATCCAGCCGTTTGACCAGAGACTCCGTGTAAATTACTGGCTGAGTGAGTACCACCGTGCCGTGCGGCACAGCGCTGCCCCCGCGACCCTGCACCTCACCAGGCCCCGTAACCCGCCTGTCACCCCCCAAAACCCTCACCGGGCCCCGGGACAACCAACCCCCTACCCACGGAGGGGAGAACCAACATCCAAGCTGCTCCCTGTCATCGCTCCCGGGATCCCCGTCCAGAGCAGCGGTGGTGTCACAACCTCGCCACAACCGTGGGTGGCGTCACGGACAATATCCCCAAACCACACACCACCCTCCTTTCACTCACGGGCAAGGAACGCCGCTCGAGTCCCCGGGATCCGGCCCACCGCTCGAGCCACCACCGAGCAGCAGCAGCAGTAGCCGGACCCGAGCAGTGGGTGAGCACAGCGTCCCCTCCTCCGCTTGTGACAACAATGAGGTGGTCATGGAAGGGGGAATAGGCGGGGTGTTGGAGGTGTACCTCTGGGAAGTTCTTCTAGTCAAAGGTCTAGTGAGCAAACACCGGCTCATTCTATACCAAGAGAAATGAGACAACTTCCATTACTGGACATGCAACCTATAATTAGCCTCATATATGTCATACAACGTGTCCCTGGGAATAAGATATCCTATAAACAACAATCAGGTCCACACAGCAAATATACGTGTGATCATACTCAATTTATTAAATGTTACAAAAACATACATATAAAATTGTGACAATGCAAATTCATAGATAGAAGCTACACAGATATGGAATAGGGAAAGAGTCGCACTACTCAGGGTGACCACACGGGACCAGTGCACTCCGCAGACACAATTGTATAATGGCAGATTATCTATGGGCTCTGATTAACATTGAGGGTACTGGTGGTATCAATACACACATAGTTAATTAAGGTTCATCATCCCTTATTAAACCGAGATCCTCAGAATTGCGCTATCACTCAGCCGTCTCTATTAATCATCTATAGTGCCCCTACACTGATACAGGACTATAATAATAAGTTACCTGCAGCCATGTGTCTATTCGGTATGCACCTGCCCGTGTAGCCACTCCCACCTCGACGCGCGTTTCACCGCTTCCGGTTTCGTCAGGAGGCATCCTGACGATGAACCTTAATTAACTATGTGTGTATTGATACCACCAGTACCCTCAATGTTAATCAGAGCCCATAGATAATCTGCCATTATACAATTGTGTCTGCGGAGTGCACTGGTCCCGTGTGGTCACCCTGAGTAGTGCGACTCTTTCCCTATTCCATATCTGTGTAGCTTCTATCTATGAATTTGCATTGTCACAATTTTATATGTATGTTTTTGTAACATTTAATAAATTGAGTATGATCACACGTATATTTGCTGTGTGGACCTGATTGTTGTTTATAGGATATTCCATTACTGGACAGCCTACTCCACTAGATTTCTTTGGCAGCCGCACATTGCTTTGAGTTTGAAATGAGGCTCATAAACAGCAAGTGCAACAGTGAATGTGTCACGGCCGGGCGGTCGGGCAGACCCAGGAGGTGGATCCACTGGACCGAACTCTCTGAGATGGTGGTAGGGAGTCCGGCAGCTGAAGCACTGATGGGCAGTAGAACAGTCCGTGCAAGTGCAGGTAGCGGAGGAGTCCCAGGGACCACGGAGTCACAGAAGGTGGTCTTGGTGACGTAGCTCAGGTTCGGAGGCCGAGGTGATATCAGGCGGGGTCCGGAACCTCTGGAGCAAGATGACGGGTCACCGCAGGGATCCGGGATGGTACGGACTGTCAGATGGCAGACGGACAGCGTGCGGGGATCAGGACACGGCAGACTGGATGGCGAAGCAGGCACGGCTCTACAAAGAGAGATAGGTGAGTACGAGCACAGTAACACCAGGAGACCTGACTCCTAGCTCAGGGAACACGAAGATCAGGCCCCGCCCCCTTGGACAATGACCCCTTATATACCCTGTACCTGTGCAACCTCATTTCCTGTTAATGGACGCTGGCCCTTTAAGAAAGGGTCAGTGACCGCGCGCGCGCCCTAATGCGCATGCGCGCCGCCCGGGTGCCAGAAGCCAGGGAAGGAGGCTGCGAGGAGGACGCAGGGGAGCCGGCCAGGTCCAGGGAAGCTGTCGGGCGCCGGGATCGGGGGCCCGGAGCCCTGGGACGGACGGACTCCGGTGACTGGGGAGCGGAGAGCGTGGCAGGTGAGCCGGGGAACGGGGGTGAGGACCCGGGGAGCGTGACAGTACCCCCCCCCCACGCCCCCCTCCCCGCAACCGGGACATGAAGGCACGGATAAGAGGAGTGCCCACGTTCTCCCTGGGCTCCCAAGACCTATCCTCAGGACCATACCCTTCCCAGTCCACCAGGAAGAACTGTCGACCTCGTACGGTCTTCATGGCCACGATATCCCTTACCGCATAGATGTCATCATCGGCAATAGGAGGAGGGGCCGGACTGGCAGCAGCGGAGAAGGGACCAAGGACAACCGGCTTGAGCAGAGAGACGTGGAAGGAGTTGGGTATCCTCATCGTGGCCGGGAGCTGTAGCTTGTAGGATACTTCATTGATCTTGCTGAGGACCTTAAACGGCCCGATGTAGCGAGGACCCAGCTTGTAGGAAGGTATCTTCAATCGGATGTACTGGGAAGCAAGCCAGACCAGGTCACCAGGAGAGAAACACGGAGGATCCAGACGTCTCTTGTCAGCGTGTTTCTTCATCCGCTGGGAAGCGCGCCCAAGGGACGCTTTGACAGAGTCCCAAATGGTAGCAAAGTCACGAACTGCAGTATCAGCAGCCGGAACATCCGATGAAGGGGATATAGGCAACGGGACGGAGGGTTGAAGTCCGTAAACTACATGGAAGGGAGATTTGGAGGACGACTCACTGATGTGGTGGTTATGTGAGAATTCAGCCCAAGGTAGAAGCGTGGACCAGTCGTCGTGATGGGCGTTGACGTAGTGACGTAAGAAGGAGGTCAAGATTTGATTGACCCTCTCCACTTGGCCATTAGACTGAGGATGGTAAGCAGAAGAAAAGTCCAGAGTCACACCCAGATGTTTGCAGAGCGCCCTCCAGAAGCGGGAGGTAAACTGAGTTCCTCGGTCGGACACGATGTGGGATGGGAAACCATGCAAGCGGAAGATGTGATGTATATAGGCTTCCGCGAGTTCCTGAGCAGAGGGCAGTCCAGCCATAGGGACGAAGTGAGCCATTTTGGAGAACCGGTCCACCACGACCCATATGACTGTGTGTCCAGAGGATAATGGCAAGTCCGTAATAAAATCCATCGCTATGTGTTGCCACGGAATTGTGGGTATCGGCAGAGGCAGAAGACGGCCATAGGGCAGGTGTTTGGGCGTCTTGTTCCTGGCACAAGAGGAGCAGGCAGAGACAAAAGCAGCGACGTCCGTGCGAAGGGATGGCCACCAATAATGGCGTACAATCGCACCCCATGTTCTCTTCTGGCCTGCATGACCGGCTGTTTTCGAGGCATGACCCCAGTGTAACACCTTTTGCCTGTCAGTCTCAGAGACATAGGTCTTTCCGGGCGGTATCTGGGCCAGGGTGACAGGGGCCACCGGAATAATCTTGCTAGGAGGGATGATAGGCTGGATAGTCTCTTCCTCCTGCTCCATGGGCATGAAAGACCTAGACAAGGCATCCGCACGTACATTCTTGTCTGCGGGTCGGAAATGGAGCTGGAAGTCGAACCTGGCAAAGAATAAGGACCACCTGGCTTGCCGTGGGTTCAGTCGCTGAGCGGACCGTAGGTATTCCAGGTTCTTGTGGTCCGTGTAGATAATCACGGGGTACACTGCTCCTTCCAGGAGGTAGCGCCATTCCTCCAGAGCCAGTTTGACCGCCAATAGTTCTCGGTCACCGATGGTGTAATTACGTTCAGGTGCAGAGAAGCTCTTGGAGAAGAAACCGCATGTAACCATCTTCCCGGAGGAGGACTTTTGCATGAGCACTGCGCCGGCTCCCGAGGAGGAGGCATCCACCTCCAAGGTGAACTGGCGGTTTAACTCCGGACGGTGGAGTACAGGAGCGGAGGCAAATGCTCGCTTCAGTGAGCAAAACGCGGCGTCGGCCGCAGGTGACCAGTCCTTTGGATTAGCCTCCTTTTTGGTCAAAGCGGAGAGAGGAGCAGTCAGGGCAGAGAAGTGAGGGATGAACTGGCGGTAGTAGTTGGCAAATCCCAGGAACCGTTGGATTGCCTTTAGTCCAGAAGGGGGAGGCCAGTTGAGTATGGAGGACACCTTCTTAGGATCCATTTGCAGTCCAGTACCCGAGATGATGTATCCCAGGAAAGGGAGAGAAGACTGCTCAAAGACACACTTCTCATATTTGGCGTATAGACGATTCTCTCTCAGTCGTTGTAGGACCAGCTGGACGTTCTCTCTGTGGGTCTGGAGGTCCGGAGAGTAGATAAGGATGTCATCCAGATACACTACTACACAGACGTAGAGGAGGTCCCGGAAGATGTCGTTCACCAATTCTTGGAAGACTGCTGGTGCATTACATAGGCCGAAGGGCATCACGCAGTATTCATAGTGCCCATCGCGAGTATTAAACGCGGTCTTCCATTCGTCCCCAGAGCGGATACGAACTAGGTTGTAAGCACCCCGAAGATCCAGTTTGGTGAACACACGGGCTCCTCTGAGCCGGTCGAACAATTCGGGGATGAGCGGCAGAGGGTACTTGTTCTTTACGGTGATCTGATTCAGACCCCGGTAGTCGATGCAGGGGCGTAGGTCACCCTCTTTCTTCTTAACGAAGAAGAAGCCCGCTCCCGCAGGAGAGGAGGATCTCCGGATGAATCCCTTAGCCAGGCTCTCTGTGATGTAGGTAGACATGGCCCTGGTTTCGGCTGGGGACAACGGATATATCCGTCCTCGAGGTGGTGTTGTTCCTGGGAGCAGGTCGATGGCACAATCGTAGGGACGGTGTGGCGGAAGTACCTCAGACTCCTTCTTGTCGAAAACGTCTGCGAAGGACCAATAGGCCGAGGGCAGTTCCGGTAGGTTCTCTGGAACCGGAGGTCGTCGGATGTGTGGTATGGACTTCAGACACTTCTCATGACAAGAAGGACCCCATCGGGTGATTTCGCCAGTACCCCAGCTGACTGAGGGTTCGTGTGTCCGCAACCAGGGAAGTCCCAGCAGGATTTGATGGGACATGTGTGGAAGGACGTAGAGAGAGATGTTCTCGGTGTGCAGGGCACCGATACGTAGTTCGACCGGTCTGGTGACCCAGGAGATGGTATCAGAGAGGGGTCTCCCATCCACAGAGGCTATCACGAGGGGTTTGTCAAGTGGAGTAACAGGCAGCTGGTACTTGTCCACCGTGGCCTGCTGAATGAAATTGCCTGCTGCCCCGGAATCGAGGTATGCCTCAGCCGTGAACCGTGTCTCTCCCGTTGACACTTGCACAGTCCACATAACCGGGTCTGAGAGAGTCCCAGCACCTAGGGTGGCCTCTCCTACCAACCCTAGGCTTTGGAGTTTCCCGGCCTCTCTGGACAGGCGCGTAGCAGGTGTGTGCCCTCTCCGCAGTAAAAGCAGAGGCCCTTGGCGAGCCGCTCTGCTCGACGCTGTTCAGACTGTCGTACTCGGTCAATCTGCATGGGCTCGTGGACGGGAATCCCAGCTGTTGATGACTGAGGTGCGGAGGGCTTCTGGGGAGGTGAGGAATGCCGTACCGGTCGTCTCTCACGAGACAGCTCTTTAGAGCGCTCCTGAAAACGAATGTCCACTCGAGTAGCCAGGGCAATCAGGGCATCTAGGGTGGAGGGCAAGTCACGACCCGCCAACTCATCTTTGATGCGACTCGAGAGTCCCTCCCAGAAGGCGGCTGTCAGGGCCTCATTATTCCACCCGAGTTCAGAAGCCAAAGTGCGGAAACGGATGGCGTATTGGCCCACCGTCAGTGTTCCTTGACGTAGGCGGAGAAGTGATGAAGCAGACGCAGAGGCGCGTCCCGGCTCGTCAAAGGTACTGCGAAAGGCCTGCAGGAACTCTCGAAGGTTCTTGGTCACAGGGTCCTCCTTCTCCCACAAGGGGTTCATCCACGCCAGTGCCTCGCCCTCTAGGTGGGACATTATGAAGGCGACCTTGGCTTGGTCGGAGGCGAATAGATGTGGCAGCTGCGTGAAATGAAGGGTACATTGGTTGATGAAGCCCCTGCAGGTCTTGGGATCTCCAGAATAACGAGGTGGTGAAGCCAACCGGAGTTGGGAAGCACCCGACGAGGCTGCCACTGGTGCGGGAGCCGTGGATTGTCCATTGGAGGACCTGGGTGCCGCAGGCGTCATGGATGCTTGTAACGTGTACAGGCGGGTGTCCACGGAGGTCATAAATTGCAGCATGCGGGTCTGGACTTCACGCTGGCGTTGGAGTTCCTCTTGCAGGGCCAATAGTGCTGCAGCGGGATCCATGGCCTGATCTTACTGTCACGGCCGGGCGGTCGGGCAGACCCAGGAGGTGGATCCACTGGACCGAACTCTCTGAGATGGTGGTAGGGAGTCCGGCAGCTGAAGCACTGATGGGCAGTAGAACAGTCCGTGCAAGTGCAGGTAGCGGAGGAGTCCCAGGGACCACGGAGTCACAGAAGGTGGTCTTGGTGACGTAGCTCAGGTTCGGAGGCCGAGGTGATATCAGGCGGGGTCCGGAACCTCTGGAGCAAGATGACGGGTCACCGCAGGGATCCGGGATGGTACGGACTGTCAGATGGCAGACGGACAGCGTGCGGGGATCAGGACACGGCAGACTGGATGGCGAAGCAGGCACGGCTCTACAAAGAGAGATAGGTGAGTACGAGCACAGTAACACCAGGAGACCTGACTCCTAGCTCAGGGAACACGAAGATCAGGCCCCGCCCCCTTGGACAATGACCCCTTATATACCCTGTACCTGTGCAACCTCATTTCCTGTTAATGGACGCTGGCCCTTTAAGAAAGGGTCAGTGACCGCGCGCGCGCCCTAATGCGCATGCGCGCCGCCCGGGTGCCAGAAGCCAGGGAAGGAGGCTGCGAGGAGGACGCAGGGGAGCCGGCCAGGTCCAGGGAAGCTGTCGGGCGCCGGGATCGGGGGCCCGGAGCCCTGGGACGGACGGACTCCGGTGACTGGGGAGCGGAGAGCGTGGCAGGTGAGCCGGGGAACGGGGGTGAGGACCCGGGGAGCGTGACAGAATGGCAAGCACTGCCTCAAGTGGCCTCTCCTCCTTTTACTGCACCTAAACATGATGTACAGGTCATTCCTCAGAGGTGCAACCCCAATTACAACAGCTGTTCACACATTCTATCCCATGAGCATCACAGGTCCGCTCCAAAAATTCCAAGACTGAAGAGGAGGAAAGCATCTGCACCGAAAACCAAAATCTTTTTGTCAGTTAGATCTTGGTGTGGACGAAGTAGGGTCCCAGCAGGATCCCAACCCTCGTCAACTGATAACACCGAGGGGTGGAGGTGATGATGATGAGCCTCAGGTAACTGAAGCGCACATGTACTGTCCTGTGAGGTCAGTTCAGGAAGAGCAGGAGTGGGACAACATAGAGCCTGATGATGAAGTTGTAGATCCCATTTGGTGTGAACCCAGAGGCATGCAGATGTGTAGCTCAGCAGATAAGGAGGAGGAGAAAGCAGAAGAGGTTACGTTGGCAAATCCCAAATGGGGTCTTCATTCATGTGTATGCAAGGGCAGCAATGCTACCATACTAGGGTGAAAATAAGTCACTCCAAATCTGATGATGCCATTACAGTCTATATGAAAAAGATACCCTTTATGTGCACCTCAGATTTTCAACTGTGAAGTGTCACCAAAAGGCAGGTTGTCCTCACAGAGATCTTCCCTGCAGGTGCCCCGGTGTTGCCTCCCTGCTAAATGAGCACTGCTGATTCAGGATGATGCCACTGTACCTGGTAGAACTCGAGAGCAGACACCTTTTCATCTTCGTGAAGCTCTAGCCCATACACACAATCAAATCCATCATATTTTATAAAATAAGAGAAAGGTTAACTGATACTTGATCAAAAACAGTTGCTTTCATCCAATTATTGGATCACTGCCCTCTTTTCAGCCATGTTGTATACTGCAACCTACAATATTTCTTCTTGGTTGAGAAATTGGTTTATTTGGTCCCATATTGCTTTGCCGTTTCTTGTGAGAGGACCTTTTCTTCATCATATTTGCAGAAACACCTGTTTGTGCTGTAACAGCTCTTGATCGCTCAGTTGCAACATTTCCAAATGGAGTCTTCATTCATTTGTGTGTGCAAGGGTAGCAACACTGCCAAACTATGGTGAAAATGAGTCACTCCAAGTCTGATGATGTCATTACATTATACATGAAAAAGATACCCTTTCTTTCCACCTCACACGCAAAAAGATTTTTGTTTGCAGTAGCAAGAAGCCTATGCCTGTCTGTCATGCATCTCTTGATTTTTAACATTTAAATTCCAAGTCACATTCTGTGTGTTGCATGGACCATAGTTTCCTGCTGTATAAAGACACTATGGGGAAAAGGGGGAGGGAAATTGATGTCACTGTCCTGCTGTATGCCTGAAATGTTTTTAAACATTTCTGTTGAATTATAAAATATAAATGCCAGGCCAAACCCTGTGTGTAAGTCAACACAATTAGGCAGTGCTTAAATTAATATGTATCAGAATGCAGTGACACAGCGGCAGAGTTGTGGAACACTATCGAGGACAAATTTGATAAATAGCTATCTCCACTGAACCTGGAGCCAGGGAAAGCATTGTGCGATTACAGCGCAAACCTAGTGGCGTCAGTATGCCTGTGCAATATCAGATATGCACTGCATGGATCACCTTGGATGCACAAAAATTTCTAGGGCACTATTATGTCCTGGATGCGATGCTGCAGAAGGAACAGTTGCTGTGTGCTCACTTTTTAAAATTGAAATGACTGGCTATGGCCTGTGTGTTGCATTGACTGTACCTCACTGCTATGCAAAGACACTATGGGAAGGGGGTCAACTGATGCTAGTGTACTGATGTTTATGCAAAAGGTTTTTAAATGTTGAAACTCCAAGATAGGTCTCAAAGAAGTGTCTTGTGGGTAGTGCCAAGTTTTTGGAAGCAATAGGCCTATACCTGCCACTCAGGCATGTCTTCATTTTTAAAATTGAAATGGTGGGCCACAGCCTGTGTGTTGACTGTACTTCCCTACTGTGCAAACACACTGCATGTTATTGGTATTAATCCAGCACCTGGTGAAAATGTCCTTAATTATCTTACAAATGCTGTGTAATTGGCAGCCTAACTTTCCAGTTTGCACTGACTTTGCAAGAATGGTGTGCCATTCTAAAGTGACTGAAATGGCAACAAGTTGTCCAGATGAAGTCCAAAGGGCTGACCCTATCAGCCATAGCAAGAGAAGTTGGTCTTTCCAAGTCTGTGATTTTGAGAATACTGCATTTTTACACCATCAAACTCTTTTAAGTCCCCCAAGAAAGACAAATGTAAGAGAAGACAGGATAATGCAGAGAATCTGCATGGGTAATCGTTTCAACACTGCACCTGAAATTTCCCAGCAGTTCAGCACTGAAGAGGGTAAGGATCTGTCTTGTCATACAGTGTCATGACATTTAAGAGCATTTGAATTGACCCAACCTCTTAGCAGAAAGAATAAAAAGGTTATGCTCACCTTTGGTGAGGAGCATGTTGTGTGGAGAAGTGGCCCACAGTTCATTTTAGTGATGAAGCAAGTTTAATTTATTTGGGTCTCATGGGAAACATTATGTTCGTCGACAAACTGGGGAAAGACTGAACCGAAACGGTGTTAAGAACTTAGTGAAAGGTGGTGGAGGAAGTGTCATGGCTTGGGGAATGTTTTCTGCAGCAGGAGTTGGACCTCTCATACAGCTAAATGCAGAGTGAATGCAAGTGTGTATCAGAACCTTCTTCAACAACACGTGGTTCCTTACTTGCATTCATCACTCAATCAGCCAGCAATTTTCATGCAGGAGATGCTCCCTGTAACACAGCAAAACGAGTAGAGCAGTTCCTGTAAACAGAAAACATCGAAATAATGAAATAGCCAGCCCAGAGCCCTGATCTAAACCCAATAGAAAACCTCTGGAAAATACTTGGTGACAAAGTTATGGCCAATAATCTCACAACAGTCAAAGAACTGTGGAAGAGATAGGAAGAAAAATGGACCAAAATCTCAGCAGAGTAGTGTGAGAGACTAGTGATGTCTTGTGGCCGCAGTTGTGCTGAAGTCATTTAAAGCCAAGGCCTGTACACTTCCTACTGATTGGTGACTGTTGTTACCTTCAAAAATTTTAGTTATCTTTCTCTGTGCTACAGTCATTGTTGTTCTCTAATTATGATCATCTCATTTTGAGCAAAATATAGGTTTTATGTTGATAAACTTTAGATCTTTTGTAAAACACTGTTCTAGTGGCATGGTGTACCCCCTACAAAAAAAAAATCTTCAAATGTTCATCAATGTAGATTACATTATTTCTGAAAAAAGCAAGTGATCATATATTGTTCACTAATTTTGATCTCCAGTAAATATGTACTTGTATGTGTATATGCAAATCACAAACTATTGGTGCCAAAGCAGTGTAAAATTAGGAACACAATCTCCCTTTGTTGTAGTATGGAACGGCCTCTGTGCCTTAACTTTCCTGGAGACCACATTATGAGTCATCACTCCAAATATAAAGTTAAGCAGCAAATGTACATGAGATCCCACCATCCTTTCCAGGAATCTAGAAAGTGTATATTTTTAAAGAAAAACAACCAAGCTATCTGCCATGAAGTAAACTATATGGGAGCTGTATGCTACTATATAGAGAAATATGGGGCTGCATAATGGTATATGAAGTTGCATAATACTTTATGGGGCTGCATGATACTATATGGGGGCTACATAATACTATATGGGACTACATGATACTATATGAGAGCTACATATTACTATATGGTGGCTACATGATACTATATGGGGGCTACAGAATACTAAATAGAGGACTATGGGGTTGTATTAAACTATATGCAGGACTATGGGGGGTGCATTATAATTCATGGAGGACTATGGAGAGTGTATTATAATATATGAAAAACTATGGGGTTCATTATAACACATAATGGTCTATGTGGGCTGCATTATAACATATGGAGGACTATGGGGAGTGTATTATAATATATAAAGGACTATGGGGAGTGTATTATAATATATGGAGGACTATGAGATGCATTATATGATATGAAGGACCATGGGGATGCATTAGAATATATAGAGGATTATAGAGGATGCATTATAATATATGAAGGACTATGGGCGTGCATTACAATATCGGATATTATATCAGGATATCGGAGTATGGGAAAGCTGGTTGCAGAGGGAAAGAGCCAAGTGTCAGTTTAATTATCCTGTACCTCAAGGGGGATGGGGGGAATGGGGCCCAGGTCCAAATTTTGAACCGGGGCCCATTGAATTGTAGTTACACCACTGCAAACAGATGTTTCTATTACCAAGCTTATTTATAACCAAGGTTATTTAACTTAGTCACATATGTTAATTTTTTATTTTATTAGTGCTACACATACTGTAAATCTTTGTTACCTGTACATAGTGTTTTTAGTGCTAGGATTTTCGGTTTATCTGAGAACTGCTGTACAGGGCTATTAATGATCTGCTCTCCATTTCTGGCTTCCAGGCTTGAATTTTCAGCACTAGAGCAGTCTCTCCAGTATTCTAGCATGAGCTGTCCTGCAGATGTCTCAGCTGCACAATGCAAATGTTTTTCTTTCCTCATGAGCCTTTTTTGGGGCTGCACAGCTTTATCAGCTCTCTGTGTATGACAGACCTCTTTATCAGCCTGGCAGATAGGAAGAAACCATCATAGATCATGCCCAATACAGAGCACAAGAACCTACATTAATGAATGCCTGTCACTGGCATAAACCTAGAAAATGAATACAGTCACACATAAAAAAAGATGAAATATATAGCGAAATCCAAAGACCCTTTTGAAGGCGCTTGGAAGTATTAGAGACAATAAAGAGGATAAAAATAAATAAAAATAATTTTCCCTGCAGCTCAGTGAAGTATTCTGTGAGCTTTTCCTTCCATAAACATTAATTTTAAGGATTCTTTACAATATCAATAATATTATCTTGCATAGATTCCTAATTATCAGCAGACATTTCAGCATGACACCTATAGTATGCACATGTCCCTCTTATATGCATTTATCTTTGGGTTTGAATAATTGTGTGGCTGATAACACACTGCAGTAATTAAGTGATTAAAGACGATCTGTCTGATCTTCTGACATCTCTTACAAGTTAATACTTTTATCTCTACAAAGAAATATTCAACATTTGGTCTGATAAAGCTATTATAAGTAAACACGTGCCAGTGAATCTGATTGCACTCTGTTATCAAACCACTAGTGCCCCTATACACATTAATGGGAGCAGATCATTATCTAATGTGTATGGAGCCCCCCAACTGAAAAGAAGATACCAGGGGAGGGAAAAATTCAACATCTTGAATTTCAAAGCCCAATACATTTTTGTTTTTTTTCTCTGTGTGCATAGGATGGTTTGTTATAGATAATACATCTGATGAGAAATTCATGTCAATGGCACCTTTAGAAATATATTTATTTAGAAAACTGTTAACATGTTCAATACTCATTTCACTCACTGTTCTTTAAATGGGTTTTACTATAATGGGATTGAACTGCTGAATAAAGGTAACTTGTGAAAGGGAACCTGTTAGCTACTCACCGATACGGTCCCGTAAGATTGGGTGTTCTCAGGTCTGTTGCCTCCTCTATCCTTGCTGTTCTCGGGTCCGGTGCCTACTCTACCCTTGTGATTGGCATCCTTTCTTTGTGTGGTTGATGCGTCCTACATCATCCACACAGGCCAGCGTTGCACTCCTGCGCACGCGCACTTTGCTCTGCCCTGCTGAGAGCAGTGAAAAGTAGTGTAATGCGTAGGCATGGGCATTCTTTGACCTTTCCCCATGCCTGCGCATTACAGTACTTTGCCCTACCCTCAGCAGGGCAGAGCAAGGTGTGCATGCGCAGGAGTGCAATGTCGGCCTGTGTGGATGACCTAGGACGCGTCATAAACACAAAGCAAGGAAGATGGCGATCACAAGGATAAAGGAGGCGCCAGATCTGAAAACAGTAAGGGTAGAGGAGGCACCAGACCCGAGAACAGCGATGTCCACAAGAACGGACTGTAACGGACCACCCTGCAGGTGAGTAGATGACAAGTTCCCTTTAATAGTACTGTGTGATGAAACTAAATAAACTAGAGGAATATTGTTTTTTACTCATCCTTGGTCAAAAAGATGGAATAAAAGATGATCAAAACTAAATAAGTACAATTCCAGATTTATTGTTTTTTACTCATCCTTGGTGAAAAAGATGGAATAAAGGATGATGAAAAACTGTGATGTACTTAAAAATGGTACCAATAAAAAAACAAGCCCTAACATAGTTCAAGCTATAAAAAAATATAAAGTTATGGGTCTAAAAATACTGTATGGTGACCAAGTGTTTCTCTATGTAGAAGAATTACAACATAAAAAAAATCTATACATTTGGTACGATTATTATAATTATATTAACCCACAGAATAAAGATTTCATGTAATTTATCTAAAACGGTGAGCGGTATATATATATATATATATATATATATATATATATATATATATATATAAAAAATAAAAAATGGATCTTTTGTTTATTCCTTGTCACAAAAAGTGTAATCAAATTATCACAAAGTTGTACACACCAAGAGAGGTTGCTGAGCGGGTCAGGCTACAATTTAGTGCTGGCTGACAGGTAAGTGTATAGCAGAGTTGGACATAATATCATACTTATGATAACTGTTTAGCTATTTAGATAGATAGTACCCTAAACTATCTGTGCTATCTCTGTAACACTGGTTTCACATCAGCGTTTTCCTGCCGCACTGACAGATCCGGCATAAGTGTAGTACAGTTCAATACAGTTCACTGGCAAGCTCCGGGCACATGCGGTCATGTGACCGGAGCATGTGACAGTATGTGACCGGGGCTTGCCGCACTGTCTGTGAACTGTATTGAACTGTACTGTATTTGTGCCGGATCTGGCAGTGCGGCAGGAAAACGCTTATCTGAAACCAGCGTTACTGGGACAGAAAAAGGGGAGGTCTTGTGCTTTGTGATTTGTCATTGTGTTTGCTTTGCTAGCTAGGTAGTAAACTAAAAATTCCAGTCACACCAGCGAGGCTGCTGAGCGGGCAAGGCTGAAATTTAATTGCTGGCTGCAAGGTAAGTGTATTTCATACACCGTGTGCAGAATTATTAGGCAAGTTGTATTTTAGAGGATTTTTTTTATTGTTGATCAACAACTCTGTTCTCAATCAACCCAAAAGACTCATATATATCAAAGCTTAATATTTTTGGAAGTTGGAGTGGTTTTTATTAGATTTGGCTATCTTAGGAGGATATCTGTTTGTGCAGGTAACTATTACTGTGCAGAATTATTAGGCAACTTAATAAAAACCAAATATATTCCTATCTCACTTATTTATTTTCACCAGGTAAACCAATATAACTGCACAAAATTTAGAATTATACATTTCTGACATGCAAAAAAAAACCCCCAAAAATTAGTGACCAATATAGCCCCCTTTCTTTATGATGAAACTCAACAGCCTACCATCCATAGATTCTGTCAGTTGCTTGATCTGTTTATGATCAACATTGCGTGCAACAGCCATCACGGCCTCCCAGACACTGTTCCGAGAGGTGTACTGTTTTCCCTCCCTGTAGATCTCACATTTTATGAGGGACCACAGGTTCTCTATGGGGTTCAGATCAGGTGAACAAGGGGGCCATGTCATTATTTTTTAATCTTTTAGACCTTTACTGGCCAGCCACGCTGTGAAGCAGTTGGATGCATGTGATGGAGCATTGTCCTGCATGAAAATCATGTTTTTCTTGAACGATACTGACTTCTTCCTGTACCACTGCTTGAAGAAGTTGTCTTCCAGAAACTGGCAGTAGGTCTGGGAGATGAGGTTGTCCTTGAAACGTGTGTGTTTTATGCTTCTTCTTTTGTAACACAGGCGCGCCCAGTTTTTCCTTTTGTAACATAGTCGTTACTTCTTTTGTAACACAGACGTTACATACTAGCTACAAGTATTTTTCCTTGTCTGTTTTTACAGCCCTGAGTATCCAGGTGATATATCGGTGTTTTGGGTGCCCCGGGACGCCCTCAGAAGTGGGGGTGACTGAGTTTCATGTTTAACCTCTCGTCACCCTCTGGTTTCTAAATCTTCTTTTCCTCACACACTTGAAATTTGTGTTCCAAATGAATTTATTATTCTCTTTTATCTGGTATTGGGGTCATGGGTACCCCAAAATCAGTGAAAAGATTCTAATATTGCATTTAGTTTGTGTTCACCATTTGGGGTGTCTATGTGAAACTGGGTCACCCATTGGGGTACCCAAATTTAAAAGCTACGCATTACCTTTTTGGATTTATTCTCTTTTATCTGGTATTGGGGTACCCCATTTGTTCCACCTGAATGTCCTGGTGACATATCTGTCTCTGGCACACCCATTGGGGTACCCAAATTTAAAAGCTACGCATTAGCTTTTTGGATTTATCCTCTTTTATCTGGTATTGGGGTGCCATATCTTTTGCACCTGAATGTCCTGGTGACATGTCTGTCTTTGGCACATCATGGGGTACCCCAAAATTAGTGAAAAGATTCTAAAAATATTCTAATATTGCATTTACTTTGTGTTCACCATTTGGGGTGTCTATGTGAAACTGGGTCACCCATTGGGGTACCCAAATTTAAAAGCTACGCATTAGCTTTTTGGATTTATCCTCTTTTATCTGGTATTGGGGTGCCATATCTTTTGCACCTGAATGTTCTGGTGACATGTCTGTCTTTGGCACATCATGGGGTACCCCAAAATTAGTGAAAAGATTCTAAAAATATTCTAATATTGCATTTACTTTGTGTTCACCATTTGGGGTGTCTATGTGAAACTGGGTCACCCATTGGGGTACCCAAATTTAAAAGCTGCGCATTAGCTTTTTGGATTTATCCTCTTTTATCTGGTATTGGGGTGCCACATCTTTTGCACCTGAATGTCCTGGTGACATGTCTTTCTTTGCAGTGCCCTGGGATACCCCATAATCAGTGAAAAGATTCTAATATTGCATACATTCAGAGCAGAAATTAATGTGTCACATGGATTTATGTCTTTGTACATCAATTAAGAAGCCCTAATTTTTGAGTGGTGCCCTGACTTTCTAGCTTCCATGGCTTCGGCGCTAAAAGGGGATGAAAGACCTGTGCAGGTTTCGCATGAGTCAGAGGTCTGATCGACAACCAACAAAGATGTTTGTAGAGGGGGCTTTGGGCTTCCTGGGGACACTGTGACCCACTTTCTCTAGCACTTACCATCAGAAAAGGCAATCTGGGCCATAGAGTGCATATTTATTTTAGGATGTGGCCCCTGAAGTCTGCACCCAGAAGAGCACATCCGATAATAAATGTAAACTGTGGGTAGTCAATAATAATATGCTTACATAACAAAATTACACCATAAAAATAACAAGAAAATAACTGAAAAAAGATTTATTAATATCCTTACTATAATATTAACACACAGCTCTATGTTTGCACCAGCCAGTCCACCTGTGCTTTATCTTGCATATACACAACTGACTGTGTATTTTCACTTAATTTTTTTATTTTGAGCTGTATATTGAAGAGTGAACCGATGGTGATATGGACATACATCTGCTATAGTGAAAGTTTAAAAATGAATAGTAGATGGCAACATTACCTGCTCTCCCTGCATTGTTGGGAGGGGGAGAGGGGCTAAGAGTTTGTACATTGAACCTTGTGTGTGAAAAGACAATGAATCTTAATTGCTTGTTTAGGGGGAAGTTTTGAGTTCAGCACAATGAATGAAAAGTCTTTTTTTAAGAACTGAAAAAACACAAATAGCTTATGAGCAGGGGGGACAGTGAGCTTTTCATTACGTTTGACTATTAAAGAATACAATATATTATACTGGGTCCTATAATTATGTTATAAGCTTGATTCATTTCACAAAATACCACCAATAAACCAAGCTCGTATCATACAGTTTTCACCATAGCAGAGTTTAAGCCATTCAGTTTATTAGCAAAAGAACAGGTGTATCTCTATCTTGTGTTCATTTAACAGAATGCATAGTTTCAAAAGGGAAAGGTACTTTGTTGGTCCCTATAGAGAAGTGAGATAGCAAATTCCAATTAAAATTGTTATATTTATTGATAATATTATAATAATATATAATAATATAATATAAGCCGAGATACAAGAATTGCCCCAAGTGGGGTCTGATCACCATGTGATTTTTTCTTGGTAACTGTAACATTGTGGGGTACATTTGAGGAGACATATTTTGGGGGGCAGGCTGAAAGTGTTAAATACTGCCTCCCACAGCTCTTAAATAATGACTCCTGTTTTTATGTCCCCAAGTGATTTATTTCTTCACTAAAAACACATACTTTATGAGTTTAATGTACCGCCCATAAGCTGAGCTATAAGAATTGCTCCACCAAGGCATATACCTATTGCGTATACTGTGGACCCCATATGCAATAATAATTGCATATGGTGTTTTATAAAAATTGCATATACATTTCCTTATGTGTACTAACAGTCATTAATTTTGTCTTTCCACACTTTAGGAATGATCAAACAAAAACTGAAAGTCCAATCTGAAAATAGAGATCCATTGCTTTGCTTTTAAAGCAAAGCAACCCACTGGGATAGGATAGGAGGGGGATAAGAGTTTGTTTATTGACACTTTTGTGTGACAACACATTGAATGGTAATGAGATAATGAGATGTTTTCTTTGGGGGAAGTCGGCAGCACAGCACAGAGTGAAAAAAAAACTATAGCCAGCTTACCTGAATCAGAGAACTGCATTATAAGGCTCAGAAACTGTCCAAATATGCAAAAGTCATAATGACATTTTCTGCACCTTCTGGTAGAAAAATGCACCAATAAATTCATGTGGCTTTGGTGTGTTTTTTTCCCCATGTATTTTTTTTTTAGTGAAGTCAATGGCTGGGAGGGCCAAAAATGTACCAACAATTGACAAGCTGCAGATTTTCTTCAGATTTTCAATAGATAGAGGGATAGAGGGATAGATAGATAGATAGATAGATAGATAGACAGATAGAGAGAGAGATAGATAGATAGATAGATAGATAGAGGGATAGATAGAGGGATAGATAGATAGATAGATAGATAGAAAGATAGATAGATAGATAGATAGATAGAGAGAGAGATGGATAGATAGATAGATAGATAGATAGAGGGATAGATAGATAGATAGATAGAGATAGATAGATAGATAGATAGATAGAGGGATAGATAGATAGATAGATAGATAGAGGGATAGATAGATAGATAGATAGATAGAGGGATAGAGGGATAGATAGATAGATAGACGGATAGACGGATAGACGGATAGACGGATAGACGGATAGACGGATAGACGGATAGATGGATAGATGGATAGATGGATAGATGGATAGATGGATAGATGGATAGATAGATGGATAGAGGGATAGATAGAGGGAAAGATAGAGGGATAGATAGATGGATGGATGGATGGATGGATAGATAGAGGGATAGATAGATAGATAGATAGATAGATAGATAGATAGATAGATAGATAGATAGATAGATAGAGGGATAGATAGATAGATAGAGGGATAGATAGATAGATGGATAGATAGATGGATAGAGGGATAGATAGAGGGAAAGATAGAGGGATAGATAGATGGATGGATGGATGGATGGATGGATGGATGGATGGATAGATAGATAGAGGGATAGATAGATAGATAGATAGATAGATAGATAGATAGATAGAGGGATAGATAGAGAGATAGATAGAGAGATAGAGGGATAGATGGGTAGATGGATAGATAGAGGGATAGATAGCTAGATAGATAGATAGATAAGGGATAGATAGAGGGATAGATAGAGGGATAGATGGATAGATAAGGGATAGATAGAGGGATAGATAGATAGATATATAGCTAGATAGATAGAGGCATAGATGGATAGATAAGGGAAAGATAAGGGATAGATAAAGGGATAGATAAGGGATAGATAGAGGGATAGATAGAGGGATAGATAAGGGATAGATAAGGGATAGATAAGGGATAGATAGAGGGAGGGAGAGATAGATAGATAGATAGACAGATAGAGGGATAGATAGATGGATAATGGATGGATGGATGGATAGAGATAGGGATAGATAGATGGATAGATAGATGATACTAGATTGATAGATAAATAGATAGAGGAATAGATAGATAAATAGATAGATGGATAGATGGATGGATAGATAGATAGATAGATAGATGATAGATAGAGGCATAGATGGATAGATAGAGGGATAGATGAATAGATAAGGGATAGATAGAGGGATAGATAGATGATACTAGATTGATAGATAAATAGATAGATAGTTAGAGGAATAGATAGATGGATAGATGGATGGATAGATGGGATGAGAATGGGACCGTTTTTTCTTACGTTCGTGTGAGTCCAGCCTTAAGGACATAATCTGGTTTACAAGATCAGATTGTTGCTATTATTGTTTGAATTTACTACACCTAACATAGGTCTGAATAACATTCAGACCTATATGAAGGCCATATTGCGTGTAATGTATCTTTAAATATAAAATGATATATTAAGTGCTGTTACATTGCAAAATGTACCAGTCTTATTTACTGCACTATTCTGTGTCCTGTTGTGTATAAATATGTGACTCTTCAGATTTTGTGCTATACCATGCCTGATGAAGAGACCTGAGTAGTCTCGAAAGCTTGCCATTACCATGTTTTCAGTTAGCCATTAAAAGGTATCAACCACTGAGGACTCAGGTTCTTAAACAATTTAACCATTTATTATAATTTTATATGACTTGTAAGCAGAAGACGTCATTAAAACAGGGACATATAACTTCAGCTGCCTGCAGATGCATTGACACCTTAGAGGCACCATTATTCACACCATGTTTGACACAAACGTTACATATGAAAGGAGTCATTATCTAAGCCCCATCAGCATTGTCTCTGTTACATTCACCTTTAGACCATGTGCGCACTTTGTTTTTTTTCATGCTTTTTTGCAGCGTTCTGAGCTGCAGCGTTTTAATGCAAAAAGCATGCGTTTTGATTTTTAAGCAAAGTCTATGGGAAATTGTGCTTTCTTGTGCGCACAATGCTGTTAAAAACGCAGCGTTTTTGATGCTGAAACTTTGTCAAAGTCTCTGCATTTAAAGAAGCAGCATGTCAATTGTTTTTGCCATTTTGGCAGCGTTTTGCTAACATTATAGTCAATGAGAAGTTTCAAAACGCATTTAAAATCAAAATCCTAGCGTTTTACATGCTTTTTTTGCCAAAATAAAAGCATGCGTTTTTGACATTATATTATGGGCATGATATGTCCCTTTACACACACACATAGTCTGACAATTAAATTAAAGCAAGTCAATAAATTGACGGAATTTTATACATAAATATTAGATCACAGTTATTATTTTAATAAAATAATCTATTTTGTATATGATTTTAATCATGATATTTGTAATCCTTTTTTTCTTTTTTTCCATACTGTTTGAATGTTAAAACTTTATTTAGTAGTGTATTTGTATTCAAAATGCATCTGAGTTTAAGCAATGAAAAAGCATGTAAATCGCTGTAAAAACTCGGCCAAAACGTGGTAAAAACACGAGCGTATTTTTAGCGTTTTTGTGGTCAAAACCAAATATGACAAAGACAATTTCTGACATAGGATGCATTTACAACTGCAAGTAACTCAACGCAAAGTGCGCACATAGCCTTAGGCCTGTGTCACACGTTCGTGCCTCCGGTACGTGTTTGGCAGTTTTCTCACGTACCAGAGACACATACACACGTGGACCAATGTATTCCTAATTGTTTGGACACACGTAAGTATTTTGGAATGGAATGTGTGTCCGTTCCATACTTACGCGTGTCCGTGTGTTCCTCACGCCGACATGTCCGTTTCTCTTCCGGCATCACGGGTGTCACACGGCCCGCACCCATACCACATGGATGTAGTGTGGATGCGGTCCCGTGTGCCACGCGCCGGAGAAACACATGTCATTATTTTTTAAAAAGAAAAAAATACTCACCTCCTTCAGCCCTGCAGAATCTTCCGCTGCAAACAGTTGCTGCCAACCGCCGCTCATTATGAGCATGTTAAGGAGGTGGGCATGATGTCCCGGGCGCTAATCTCCGCCCCTCCGCTCGGCCGGAAGCAGCAACAGCGGTGAGTGGGCGTGGCTGGAGACGAAGATCAGTACCCTGGACAGCAGCATCTACCACGTGAGTATTCAAACTACCAATTCTCCATGTGTTATCGCGGATAGCACACGTAGAACACATGTGGCCCGCACGTACCAGAGACACGTACTTACCAAACGCAACACGCAGGGAAAATACGTGTCTCGCTGCACGTGCATGATTTTCACGTATGTGTGAGAGGCCTTAATCCTAGTTCCTAGACTTCCTTTTTAATCATAGCATAGTCATGTCTTAATAAAAAAAAACAACAAAAAACCTGACATTAAGTTTATATTGCCATCTATATTTTGATATGTTACTTTTATATATTTTCTTATGTTACTATACTTTATTGAAATAAAAATCACGTGCTCTCCCCTCATTTTAAGTACTCAGCATTGAGAGATTCATTAAAAGTACCACAGGAAAGCTGAAGGCTCTTTATTATGACTAAGCCATCATTTTTGAAATGCCTATGTGCTGCTCAAAAGAAAAGCATGAAAAAATATGCAGAAATAATAGAAATTTATTATCTTGAGACCCTTATTGAAATTTGGACTGCCTAGTGTTCTCCAATGCGCATCGCCGCATGGAAAAGAGTCTTCATCAGGGAGGGGTATCCCATGTACCTACAACTTTCATAGGGCAGCAGCCCTGGCAAAGAAAACTATGGGGGAAGGTACCCAAACTCTGTATGGCTGTTTCCTCAGCAGCCTGACTCCAGTTGGAGAGGCGTCTCCACATGGGACCAAAATTGTCAGTAGCCACTCTCTTCAGGAAATAGAGACACGTTTTTTCTTTAAGTAGGTCACTGCCGCTCTACCATTTCCACATTAGGGGGCGATCTCCATAAATTGTTGCTACAAAAGGAAGCAAAATTGATAATAAAATTTGGAGCACAGGGAAACCTGGGTTTAAATGACCGTAACGATTTGACGGTGTTCTTATAATTTTGTTTAGAGCAGGTAATCTAGTCCTGAGTATTTAATAAATGAATAACCATATCATCAAGAATAGTAATATGAACATGATGTCACATGTCATGATATGTTATTTTATTATGCCCTTGCGACCTCTGGTTTTTCCTTTTTTGTTAGATGTGTTTTTTATGGAAATGTTTGTTACACTGTTTATTTAAACATGTTTTTAAGTGAAACATCTGTTTGCATGTATGCAAATCACTGAGTTGTGGTGATTTCTCTGTTTTTAATGTGCGGTGACGTGACCTGGATGCACTCCCCTTTATAAGGTGTGTACGGACGCTCCCACATGTAGACCCGTAGAAGTCTGATTCACAGACGAAACGGCCGTCGTCCTCCTGGAGGGACTCGCATCCAAGCCACCTCCCGCATTTTTATCTGCACCCATGGAGAAAATGTTTGAATAAAAATCTTTCGGCATAGCAGCTATATGCGGTCAGTTTTCTTCCTTCCTTTGCTGGATTTCATGGCTATCCTGCTATCTGACAAGCACGCTGCGCCTGAAGTATATTGAGCGCTACACCACAATCATCAGCACGTGTTCCACTGAACCTGAAGGTAACCTGAGGGCAGGCGGTGCAGGACTTTGTCTTCAGCTGCACCATTTCCACATTAGACCTTCTCCTGAATTGAGCTCTTAAGTTGTGTTGAGGAAATAATGTGGTTTGCAATGTAAATTAATAAATTAAGCACAAACATATTGGAAGTGTAGAGTAGTATTGTACTCCTCTCGCAGTTGTCAGCCAATGCATTCTTGTGTGTACAAGGCCTAAACATAGAGCACATATCAATACTAATGTGCGACAGAGATACCACTGTTGAGATCTACATTAACAAATTAATTAAAATTTTGGAACATGTCCTCCTATCTGGAAAAAAGGGGCGACAGGCCTCATCTTTTAAGAAAACATGAGGTGTTCTGGAAACATTAGTTTTTGTCCCTTGAACCATAAGGCCTCAAACCATGTATTTATATTTGTAATAGATGTGCTTATTGAGATAAAAAAAGTCTTGTTACTTCACAATAGACCTTTGGATCTCTTAAAGTCATAGTTAATAGGGATGTATAAAATGTATACACTTTTTTTTTTTTTTTTTTAAATGTCTTATGCTTAATTAGACACTTCTGATCTCTTAGGCAGCAGCCATGGCAAAGAAAAGAATGTGAATTTACCCAAACTCTTTATTGCTGGTCACAGTAAACTGACTCCAGTTGGACCAGGTTCAGACTTACAAGTCTAACGCATTAGAAGTGACTGGTGAGCACAACTTGCATATTGTCAATTTGTCCTGCTATGAGTTAACAGAGAACTGTATTGGAAAAGGGTCTCTTTTTCTCCCATGCAGACTATTGATAAATTTACACTTATTAAAGATAGGTAAGGTTTTTGTGAAAACCTCACCTTCAAGTTTCTGTACCATAATCCAACAGTCACTAACACTATTTCAGATATTGAGCATCAAACCTTCTTCAAGATCTGCTGGATCTCCTACCTGAAAATGAGGAACCCTCAGGTGGGAGCCCATTTCATCTTAAACTTCCATCTCAACACACCTTTTACAATCTTTCCCACCATCAACACTTTTTAATACCATGGTTCATGACATTCAAGCACTTAAAATCCATAGAAAGACACAGGAGAATTGAACTAAGGATGAGAGGGAGGCTATTTTGGCTCTCAAGAGCAACCAGTCCTTTGTTGTAACAGAGGCTGACAAGAGTGGAACTTGTTCTCTGGCCTATTGATTTCTCTACTATGGAGGCAAAGAGACAACTACATAACCCAGGTCTCTAGATGATTCTTCCATCAGATCCCACTTTCCTTTCTGAAGACATTGAATTTAAATTAATTAATGGATGCCTTTTCATGTTCAGTTATTTATAAGAGATTTCCTGACTACATCTAATCCTACCATTTCCACATTACCTTCTCCCGATGGTTCATAAGTCACTCATCAATCCACCAGGTAGGCCCATTATGGCAAAAATAGCAGGTCTTAATGAAAGACCCTGTGCGTATGTGGATTTATATCTCCAACCAATTGTTAATAATTTGAAAATCTATATTCGGGACACTTTACATCTTTTGACTTCCGCCAGGATTTTCTGGCACCTGACTAGTCACTGGGACCCCACGTAATGGCAGAGTATGCCTAATGAACAACCTCCTATAGCGCTCTGCCCCCCCACATAGATCTCTGCTCCGACAAATAGCTCTCGGCACCGTATACATAGCGCTCTGCACCCCCCATATAGCGCTCTCCAACCCCAAATAGTGCTCTGCATATTCAGATAATGCTCTGCACCCCACACATAGCGCTCTGCACCCCACACATAGCGCTCTGCACCCCTCACATAGCGCTCTACATCTACACATAGCACTCTGAACTTTCCACATAGTGCTCTACACGCCTCACATTACCAAACTTAATCGGTTTTGGCTGCCGCTAACCATTTTTGGGATGAACTCAATGTGACCCAAGAAACAGTTCATTCTTGACCGGACTCGGCAATGGGAACCGAGAAACAGTTTTTTTGGGACTTAGAAAAAATTTCAAAATGTTCGGACTTCCATTATCTGGGAGGGGTGTCTGGCCCACCCTGGTGACTGAAAAAGGCTCCTTGTGGTCAAGTCAAAGTGTCCCTTTTTTGTCATATGTTTGTTCTTGGAGTTTCCAGGGGCACTTCTCTGAACTCGAATCCGACCGTCAGTTCCAGACATTTTTGCGGATCCTCGGTTGCAGTACCTGAAATGAGCAGAAAAATCAAAAGAACCAACACGAGATTGAATTTGACTGCTGCATCCACCTGGCAGCTCCAGGAACTGCGGTACTTTTCTGCCTCGGTCCGGCTTAACCGGGGACATTACTAACTACTCGACGACTCTAATTCTTTCTCAGATCTCAAATGTACCCTAAAATGGGACAGTTACCTAAAAATATTAACATGGTGATCAGACCCCGCTTGGGCTAATTCTTGTACCTGGGCTTATGGGTACCCTGGCAAGCTACCACTTGGTGCCTGACGCCCCCTGATTATTCTGGAAACACTTAAGGTAATTCTTTTACCTCAGCTTATGGACCTTTCAGACTAAGAAGGCTCTGAATTACAGGAGATTCTTAAAGGTTCAAAGGCTGCCAAATAGCCTCTTCTACCACATATGGTACAAAAAGGCCATACAAAAGGCTGATTCATTGAATTCATAAAGTATGTGTTTTTAGTCAAGAAAAAAGGCAATTGGGGGACAAAACACAGCAGTCATTAATTTAGGGACTGTGGGAGGCAGTATTTAGCACTTTTGTGTCTGCACCCCAAAATATGTCTCCTGAAATGTACCCCACAATGTGACAGTTACCGAGAAAAAAAATCACATGAGGCCCCTGGTGGGTGACCCTTTGTGCCTGACATCCCCACATATTTCTCAGACCTCCAATGGATCTATTCTTGCATCAGTAAGTATGGTGCCTAAGTCGGTAGACTTTGGGGGCGGCACAGGAAGAGAAAGCAAAAATAATTATATGGGGGTGGAGAGCAAGGCCTGTAGCGCCAGGGGTCTTGGAGCACCAGAACTTCACCTGTTTTTCATCTTGCTGTCTCTGTCATCTTGCTGTCTCTGGTGCAATTCTTGCATTCTGGTTTATGGGGTCACTTCCAGTTTTCCAGACCCCACTTCAGGCAATTCTTGTATCTTGGCTTATGGTCTTTCAGACTAAGAAGACACTGATGAAATGGATGCCTAATGGTCCAACTGCTGCCAAATAGCCTTTTTTACCACATATGGTACAAAAAGGCCATACAAAAGGCTGATTCATTAAAATCATAAAGTATGTGTTTCTAGTCAAGAAAATATCACTTGGGGGACATAAAAACAGGAATCATTAATCTCAGAGCTGTGGTGGCAGTATTTAGCAATTAGCGGGCTGCCCTCGAAAATCCCATTCACTTTGGAAGATATGTCATGCTCTGTACCCAACATTTGAACTCTGCTCGCCACACATAGCACTATACATCCCTCATATAGCGTTCTGCCCCCCCACATAGCGCTCTGCTCCGACAAATAGCTCTCGGCACCTCACACATAGCGCTCTGCACCAAACATAGCGCTCTCCAACCCCAAATAGTGCTCTGCATAAGCAGATAATGCTCTGCACCCCACACATAGTGCTCTGCACCCCCCACATAGCGCTCTACATCTACACATAGCACTCTGAACTTTCCACATAGTGCTCTACACGCCTCACATTACCAAACTTAATCGGTTTTGGCTGCCGCTAACCATTTTTGGGATGAACTCAATGTGACCCAAGAAACAGTTCATTCTTGACCGGACTCGGCAATGGAAACCAAGAAACAGTTTTTTTGGGACTTAGAAAAAATTTCAAAATGTTCGGACTTCCATTATCTGGGAGGGGTGTCTGGCCCACCCTGGTGACTGAAAAAGGCTCCTTGTGGTCAAGTCAAAGTGTCCCTTTTTTGTCATATGTTTGTTCTTGGCTTATGGAGTTTCCAGGGGCACCTCTCTGAACTCGAATCCGACCGTCAGTTCCAGACATTTTTGCGGATCCTCGGTTGCAGTACCTGAAATGAGCAGAAAAATCAAAAGAACCAACACGAGATTGAATTTGACTGCTGCATCCACCTGGCAGCTCCAGGAACTGCGGTACTTTTCTGCCTCGGTCCGGCTTAACTGGGGACATTACTAACTGCTCGACGACTCTAATTCTTTCTCAAATCTCAAATGTACCCGACAATGGGACAGTTACCTAGAAATAATCACATGGTGATCAGACCCTGCTTGGGCTAATTCTTGTACCTGGGCTTATGGGTACCCTGGCAAGCTACCACTTGCTGCCTGACACCCCCTCATTTTTCTGAGAATAATTCTTGTACCTCAGCTTATGGGCCTTTCAGACTAAAAAGGCACTGAATTACAGGATTCCTAAATGTTCAAAGGCTGCCAAATAGCCTCTTCTACCACATATGGTACAAAAAGGCCATACAAATGGCTGATTCATTGAAATCATAAAGTATGTGTTTTTAGCCAAGAAAAAAAATCAATTTATGGACAAAACACAGGAGTCATTAATATAGGGACTGTGGGAGGCAGTATTTAGCAATTTCGGGTCTGCACCCCAAAATATGTCTCCTGAAATGTACCCCACAATGTGACACTTACCGAGAAAAAAAATCACATGGGGCCCCTGGTGGGTGACCCTTGGTGCCTGACATCCCCACATATTTCTCAGACCTCCAATGGATCTATTCTTGCACTAGTAATTACGGTGTCTAAGTCGGTTGACTGTGGGGGCGGCACAGGAAGAGGGAGCAAAAATGATTATATGGGGGTGGAGGGCAAGGCCTGTAGCGCCAGGGGTCTGGGAGCACCAGCCCTACACCTGTCTTTCATCTTGCTGTCTCTGTCATCTTGCTGTCTCTGGTGCAATTCTTGCACTCTGGTTTATGGGGTCACTTCCATTTTTCCGGACTCCACCTCAGGCAATTCTTGTCAAGCTACCACTTGCTGCCTGACACCCCCTCATTTTTCTGAGAACACTTAAGGTAATTCTTGTACCTCAGCTTATGGTCTTTCAGACTAAGAAGACACTGATGAAATGGATGCCTAATGGTCCAACTGCTGCCAAATAGCCTTTTCTACCACATATGGTACAAAAAGGCCATACAAAAGGCTGATTCATTAAAATCATAAAGTATGTGTTTCTAGCCAAGAAAATATCACTTGGTGGACATAAAAACAGGAATCATTAATCTCAGAGCTTTGGTGGCAGTATTTAGCAATTAGGGGGCTGCCCTTGAAAATCCCATTCAATTTGGAAGATATATCATGCTCTGCACCCAACATTTGCACTCTGTGCGCCACACATAGCGCTATACATCCCCCACATAGCGCTCTGCACTTCCACATAGCGCTCTGCTCCAACATATAGTGCTCTACACTGCCATATAGCGCTCTGCTCCGACATATAGCATACTGCATTTCTCACAAAGTGCTCTGCACCCCCCAGATAGTGCTCTCCAACCCCACATAGCGCTCTTCATCCGCAAATAATGCTCTGCATCCCACACATAGCGCTCTGCATCCCACACATAGCGCTCTGCATCCCCACATAGAGCTCATACAAAAGGCTGATTCATTGAAATCATAAAGTATGTGTTTTTAGCCAAGAAAAAAATCAATTGGGGAAAAAAAACCAGGAGTCCTTAATTTTGGGGCTGTGGGAGGCAGTATTTAGCACTTTCGGGTCTGCACCCAAAAATATGTCTCCTGAAATGTACCACACGATGTGACAGTTACCGAGAAAAAAAATCACATGAGGCCACTGGTGGGTGACCCTTGGATCCTTACATCCCCACATATTTCTCAGACCTCCAATGGATCTATTCTTGCATCAGTAAGTATGGTGCCTAAGTCGGTAGACTTTGGGGGCGGCACAGGAAGAGAAAGCAAAAATAATTATATGGGGTGGAGGGCAAGGCCTGTAGCGCCAGGGGTCTTGGAGCACCAGAACTTCACCTGTTTTTCATCTTGCTGTTTCTGTCATCTTGTTGTCTCTGGTGCAATTCTTGCATTCTGGTTTATGGGGTCACTTCCAGTTTTCCAGACCCCACTTCAGGCAATTCTTGTACCTTGGCTTATGGTCTTTCAGACTAAGAAGACACTGATGAAATGGATGCCTAATGGTCCAACTGCTGCCAAATAGCCTTTTTTACCACATATGGTACAAAAAGGCCATACAAAAGGCTGATTCATTAAAATCATAAAGTATGTGTTTCTAGTCAAGAAAATATCACTTGGGGGACATAAAAACAGGAATCATTAATCTCAGAGCTGTGGTGGCACTATTTAGCAATTAGCGGGCTGCCCTCGAAAATCCCATTCACTTTGGAAGATATGTCATGCTCTGCACCCAACATTTGAACTCTGCTCGCCACACATAGCCCTATACATCCCCCATATAGCGTTCTGCCCCCCCACATAGCGCTCTGCTCCGACAAATAGCTTTCGGCACCTCATACATAGCGCTCTGCACCCCCCACATAGCGCTCTCCAACCCCAAATAGTGCTCTGCATAAGCAGATAATGCTCTGCACCCCACACATAGCGCTCTGCACCCCACACATAGCGCTCTACATCTACACATAGCACTCTGAACTTTCCACATAATGCTCTACACGCCTCACATTACCAAACTTAATCGGTTTTGGCTGCCGCTAACCATTTTTGGGATGAACTCAATGTGACCCAAGAAACAGTTCATTCTTGACCGGACTCGGCAATGGGAACCGAGAAACAGTTTTTTTGGGACTTAGAAAAAATTTCAAAATGTTCGGACTTCCATTATCTGGGAGGGGTGTCTGGCCCACCCTGGTGACTGAAAAAGGCTCCTTGTGGTCAAGTCAAAGTGTCCCTTTTTTGTCATATGTTTGTTCTTGGCTTATGGAGTTTCCAGGGGCACCTCTCTGAACTCGAATCCGACCGTCAGTTCCAGACATTTTTGCGGATCCTCGGTTGCAGTACCTGAAATGAGCAGAAAAATCAAAAGAACCAACACGAGATTGAATTTGACTGCTGCATCCACCTGGCAGCTCCAGGAACTGCGGTACTTTTCTGCCTCGGTCCGGCTTAACCGGGGACATTACTAACTACTCGACAACTCTAATTCTTTCTCAGATCTCAAATGTACCCTAAAATGGGACAGTTACCTAAAAATATTAACATGGTGATCAGACCCCGCTTGGGCTAATTCTTGTACCTGGGCTTATGGGTACCCTGGCAAGCTACCACTTGGTGCCTGACGCCCCCTGATTATTCTGAAAACACTTAAGGTAATTCTTGTACCTCAGCTTATGGACCTTTCAGACTAAGAAGGCTCTGAATTACAGGAGATTCTTAAAGGTTCAAAGGCTGCCAAATAGCCTCTTCTACCACATATGGTACAAAAAGGCCATACAAAAGGCTGATTCATTGAATTCATAAAGTATGTGTTTTTAGTCAAGAAAAAAGGCAATTGGGGGACAAAACACAGCAGTCATTAATTTAGGGACTGTGGGAGGCAGTATTTAGCACTTTTGTGTCTGCACCCCAAAATATGTCTCCTGAAATGTACCCCACAATGTGACAGTTACCGAGAAAAAAAATCACATGAGGCCCCTGGTGGGTGACCCTTTGTGCCTGACATCCCCACATATTTCTCAGACCTCCAATGGATCTATTCTTGCATCAGTAAGTATGGTGCCTAAGTCGGTAGACTTTGGGGGCGGCACAGGAAGAGAAAGCAAAAATAATTATATGGGGGTGGAGAGCAAGGCCTGTAGCGCCAGGGGTCTTGGAGCACCAGAACTTCACCTGTTTTTCATCTTGCTGTCTCTGTCATCTTGCTGTCTCTGGTGCAATTCTTGCATTCTGGTTTATGGGGTCACTTCCAGTGTTCCAGACCCCACTTCAGGCAATTCTTGTATCTTGGCTTATGGTCTTTCAGACTAAGAAGACACTGATGAAATGGATGCCTAATGGTCCAACTGCTGCCAAATAGCCTTTTTTACCACATATGGTACAAAAAGGCCATACAAAAGGCTGATTCATTAAAATCATAAAGTATGTGTTTCTAGTCAAGAAAATATCACTTGGGGGACATAAAAACAGGAATCATTAATCTCAGAGCTGTGGTGGCAGTATTTAGCAATTAGCGGGCTGCCCTCGAAAATCCCATTCACTTTGGAAGATATGTCATGCTCTGTACCCAACATTTGAACTCTGCTCGCCACACATAGCACTATACATCCCTCATATAGCGTTCTGCCCCCCCACATAGCGCTCTGCTCCGACAAATAGTTCTCGGCACCTCAAACATAGCGCTCTCCAACCCCAAATAGTGCTCTGCATAAGCAGATAATGCTCTGCACCCCACACATAGTGCTCTGCACCCCCCACATAGCGCTCTACATCTACACATAGCACTCTGAACTTTCCACATAGTGCTCTACACGCCTCACATTACCAAACTTAATCGGTTTTGGCTGCCGCTAACCATTTTTGGGATGAACTCAATGTGACCCAAGAAACAGTTCATTCTTGACCGGACTCGGCAATGGGAACCAAGAAACAGTTTTTTTGGGACTTAGAAAAAATTTCAAAATGTTCGGACTTCCATTATCTGGGAGGGGTGTCTGGCCCACCCTGGTGACTGAAAAAGGCTCCTTGTGGTCAAGTCAAAGTGTCCCTTTTTTGTCATATGTTTGTTCTTGGCTTATGGAGTTTCCAGGGGCACCTCTCTGAACTCGAATCCGACCGTCAGTTCCAGACATTTTTGCGGATCCTCGGTTGCAGTACCTGAAATGAGCAGAAAAATCAAAAGAACCAACACGAGATTGAATTTGACTGCTTCATCCACCTGGCAGCTCCAGGAACTGCGGTACTTTTCTGCCTCGGTCCGGCTTAACTGGGGACATTACTAACTGCTCGACGACTCTAATTCTTTCTCAAATCTCAAATGTACCCGACAATGGGACAGTTACCTAGAAATAATCACATGGTGATCAGACCCTGCTTGGGCTAATTCTTGTACCTGGGCTTATGGGTACCCTGGCAAGCTACCACTTGCTGCCTGACACCCCCTCATTTTTCTGAGAATAATTCTTGTACCTCAGCTTATGGGCCTTTCAGACTAAAAAGGCACTGAATTACAGGATTCCTAAAGGTTCAAAGGCTGCCAAATAGCCTCTTCTACCACATATGGTACAAAAAGGCCATACAAATGGCTGATTCATTGAAATCATAAAGTATGTGTTTTTAGCCAAGAAAAAAAATCAATTTATGGACAAAACACAGGAGTCATTAATATAGGGACTGTGGGAGGCAGTATTTAGCAATTTCGGGTCTGCACCCCAAAATATGTCTCCTGAAATGTACCCCACAATGTGACACTTACCGAGAAAAAAAATCACATGGGGCCCCTGGTGGGTGACCCTTGGTGCCTGACATCCCCACATATTTCTCAGACCTCCAATGGATCTATTCTTGCACTAGTAATTACGGTGTCTAAGTCGGTTGACTGTGGGGGCGGCACAGGAAGAGGGAGCAAAAATGATTAAAATGGGGGTGGAGGGCAAGGCCTGTAGCGCCAGGGGTCTGGGAGCACCAGCCCTACACCTGTCTTTCATCTTGCTGTCTCTGTCATCTTGCTGTCTCTGGTGCAATTCTTGCACTCTGGTTTATGGGGTCACTTCCATTTTTCCGGACTCCACCTCAGGCAATTCTTGTCAAGCTACCACTTGCTGCCTGACACCCCCTCATTTTTCTGAGAACACTTAAGGTAATTCTTGTACCTCAGCTTATGGTCTTTCAGACTAAGAAGACACTGATGAAATGGATGCCTAATGGTCCAACTGCTGCCAAATAGCCTTTTCTACCACATATGGTACAAAAAGGCCATACAAAAGGCTGATTCATTAAAATCATAAAGTATGTGTTTCTAGCCAAGAAAATATCACTTGGTGGACATAAAAACAGGAATCATTAATCTCAGAGCTTTGGTGGCAGTATTTAGCAATTAGGGGGCTGCCCTTGAAAATCCCATTCAATTTGGAAGATATATCATGCTCTGCACCCAACATTTGCACTCTGTGCGCCACACATAGCGCTATACATCCCCCACATAGCGCTCTGCACTTCCACATAGCGCTCTGCTCCAACATATAGTGCTCTACACTGCCATATAGCGCTCTGCTCCGACATATAGCATACTGCATTTCTCACAAAGTGCTCTGCACCCCCCAGATAGTGCTCTCCAACCCCACATAGCGCTCTTCATCCGCAAATAATGCTCTGCATCCCACACATAGCGCTCTGCATCCCACACATAGCGCTCTGCATCCCCACATAGAGCTCATACAAAAGGCTGATTCATTGAAATCATAAAGTATGTGTTTTTAGCCAAGAAAAAAATCAATTGGGGAAAAAAAACCAGGAGTCCTTAATTTTGGGGCTGTGGGAGGCAGTATTTAGCACTTTCGGGTCTGCACCCAAAAATATGTCTCCTGAAATGTACCACACGATGTGACAGTTACCGAGAAAAAAAATCACATGAGGCCACTGGTGGGTGACCCTTGGATCCTTACATCCCCACATATTTCTCAGACCTCCAATGGATCTATTCTTGCATCAGTAAGTATGGTGCCTAAGTCGGTAGACTTTGGGGGCGGCACAGGAAGAGAAAGCAAAAATAATTATATGGGGTGGAGGGCAAGGCCTGTAGCGCCAGGGGTCTTGGAGCACCAGAACTTCACCTGTTTTTCATCTTGCTGTCTCTGTCATCTTGTCTCTGGTGCAATTCTTGCATTCTGGTTTATGGGGTCACTTCCAGTTTTCCAGACCCCACTTCAGGCAATTCTTGTACCTTGGCTTATGGTCTTTCAGACTAAGAAGACACTGATGAAATGGATGCCTAATGGTCCAACTGCTGCCAAATAGCCTTTTTTACCACATATGGTACAAAAAGGCCATACAAAAGGCTGATTCATTAAAATCATAAAGTATGTGTTTCTAGTCAAGAAAATATCACTTGGGGGACATAAAAACAGGAATCATTAATCTCAGAGCTGTGGTGGCAGTATTTAGCAATTAGCGGGCTGCCCTCGAAAATCCCATTCACTTTGGAAGATATGTCATGCTCTGCACCCAACATTTGAACTCTGCTCGCCACACATAGCACTATACATCCCCCATATAGCGTTCTGCCCCCCCACATAGCGCTCTGCTCCGACAAATAGCTTTCGGCACCTCATACATAGCGCTCTGCACCCCCCACATAGCGCTCTCCAACCCCAAATAGTGCTCTGCATAAGCAGATAATGCTCTGCACCCCACACATAGCGCTCTGCACCCCACACATAGCGCTCTACATCTACACATAGCACTCTGAACTTTCCACATAATGCTCTACACGCCTCACATTACCAAACTTAATCGGTTTTGGCTGCCGCTAACCATTTTTGGGATGAACTCAATGTGACCCAAGAAACAGTTCATTCTTGACCGGACTCGGCAATGGGAACCGAGAAACAGTTTTTTTGGGACTTAGAAAAAATTTCAAAATGTTCGGACTTCCATTATCTGGGAGGGGTGTCTGGCCCACCCTGGTGACTGAAAAAGGCTCCTTGTGGTCAAGTCAAAGTGTCCCTTTTTTGTCATATGTTTGTTCTTGGCTTATGGAGTTTCCAGGGGCACCTCTCTGAACTCGAATCCGACCGTCAGTTCCAGACATTTTTGCGGATCCTCGGTTGCAGTACCTGAAATGAGCAGAAAAATCAAAAGAACCAACACGAGATTGAATTTGACTGCTGCATCCACCTGGCAGCTCCAGGAACTGCGGTACTTTTCTGCCTCGGTCCGGCTTAACCGGGGACATTACTAACTACTCGACAACTCTAATTCTTTCTCAGATCTCAAATGTACCCTAAAATGGGACAGTTACCTAAAAATAATAACATGGTGATCAGACCCCGCTTGGGCTAATTCTTGTACCTGGGCTTATGGGTACCCTGGCAAGCTACCACTTGGTGCCTGACGCCCCCTGATTATTCTGAAAACACTTAAGGTAATTCTTGTACTTCAGCTTATGGGCCTTTCAGACTAAGAAGGCTCTGAATTACACGAGATTCTTAAAGGTTCAAAGGCTGCCAAATAGCCTCTTCTACCACATATGGTACAAAAAGGCCATACAAAAGGCTGATTCATTGAATTCATAAAGTATATGTTTTTAGTCAAGAAAAAAAGCAATTGGGGGACAAAACACAGCAGTCATTAATTTAGGTACTGTGGGAGGCAGTATTTAGCACTTTTGTGTCTGCACCCCAAAATATGTCTCCTGAAATGTACCCCACAATATGACAGTTACCGAGAAAAAAAATCACATAGGGCCCCTGGTGGGTGACCCTTTGTGCCTGACATCCCCACATATTTCTCAGACCTCCAATGGATCTATTCTTGCATCAGTAAGTATGGTGCCTAAGTCGGTAGACTTTGGGGGCGGCACAGGAAGAGAAAGCAAAAATAATTATATGGGGGTGGAGGGCAATGCCTGTAGCGCCAGGGGTCTTGGAGCACCAGAACTTCACCTGTTTTTCATCTTGCTGTCTCTGTCATCTTGCTGTCTCTGGTGCAATTCTTGCATTCTGGTTTATGGGGTCACTTCCAGTTTTCCAGACCCCACTTCAGGCAATTCTTGTATCTTGGCTTATGGTCTTTCAGACTAAGAAGACACTGATGAAATGGATGCCTAATGGTCCAACTGCTGCCAAATAGCCTTTTTTACCACATATGGTACAAAAAGGCCATACAAAAGGCTGATTCATTAAAATCATAAAGTATGTGTTTCTAGTCAAGAAAATATCACTTGGGGGACATAAAAACAGGAATCAATCTCAGAGCTGTGGTGGCAGTATTTAGCAATTAGCAGGCTGCCCTCGAAAATCCCATTCACTTTGGAAGATATGTCATGCTCTGCACCCAACATTTGAACTCTGCTCGCCACACATAGCACTATACATCCCCCATATAGCGTTCTGCCCCCCCCCCACATAGCGCTCTGCTCCGACAAATAGCTCTCGGCACCTCATACATAGCGCTCTGCACCCCCCACATAGCGCTCTCCAACCCCAAATAGTGCTCTGCATAAGCAGATAATGCTCTACACCCCACACATAGCGCTCTGCACCCCCCACATAGCGCTCTACATCTACACATAGCACTCTGAACTTTCCACATAGTGCTCTACACGCCTCACATTACCAAACTTAATCGGTTTTTGCTGCCGCTAACCATTTTTGGGATGAACTCAATGTGACCCAAGAAACAGTTCATTCTTGACCGGACTCGGCAATGGGAACCAAGAAACAGTTTTTTTGGGACTTAGAAAAAGTTTCAAAATGTTCGGACTTCCATTATCTGGGAGGGGTGTCTGGCCCGCCCTGGTGACTGAAAAAGGCTCCTTGTGGTCAAGTCAAAGTGTCCCTTTTTTATCATATGTTTGTTCTTGGCTTATGGAGTTTCCAGGGGCACCTCTCTGAACTCGAATCCGACCGTCAGTTCCAGACATTTTTGCGGATCCTCGGTTGCAGTACCTGAAATGAGCAGAAAAATCAAAAGAACCAACACGAGATTGAATTTGACTGCTGCATCCACCTGGCAGCTCCAGGAACTGCGGTACTTTTCTGCCTCGGTCCGGCTTAACTGGGGACATTACTAACTGCTCGACGACTCCAATTCTTTCTCAAATCTCAAATGTACCCGACAATGGGACAGTTACCTAGAAATAATCACATGGTGATCAGACCCTGCTTGGGCTAATTCTTGTACCTGGGCTTATGGGTACCCTGGCAAGCTACCACTTGCTGCCTGACACCCCCTCATTTTTCTGAGAATAATTCTTGTACCTCAGCTTATGGGCCTTTCAGACTAAGAAGGCACTGAATTACAGGATTCCTAAAGGTTCAAAGGCTGCCAAATAGCCTCTTCTACCACATATGGTACAAAAAGGCCATACAAATGGCTGATTCATTGAAATCATAAAGTATCTGTTTTTAGCCAAGAAAAAAAATCAATTTATGGACAAAACACAGGAGTCATTAATATAGGGACTGTGGGAGGCAGTATTTAGCAATTTCGGGTCTGCACCCCAAAATATGTCTCCTGAAATGTACCCCACAATGTGACAGTTACCGAGAAAAAAAATCACATGGGGCCCCTGGTGGGTGACCCTTGGTGCCTGACATCCCCACATATTTCTCAGACCTCCAATGGATCTATTCTTGCACTAGTAATTACGGTGTCTAAGTCGGTTGACTGTGGGGGCGGCACAGGAAGAGGGAGCAAAAATGATTATATGGGGGTGGAGGGCAAGGCCTGTAGCGCCAGGGGTCTGGGAGCACCAGCCCTACACCTGTCTTTCATCTTGCTGTCTCTGTCATCTTGCTGTCTCTGGTGCAATTCTTGCACTCTGATATATGGGGTCACTTCCATTTTTCCGGACCCCACCTCAGGCAATTCTTGTCAAGCTACCACTTCCTGCCTGACACCCCCTCATTTTTCTGAGAACACTTAAGGTAATTCTTGTACCTCAGCTTATGGTCTTTCAGACTAAGAAGACACTGATGAAATGGATGCCTAATGGTCCAACTGCTGCCAAATAGCCTTTTCTACCACATATGGTACAAATAGGCCATACAAAAGGCTCATTTATTAAAATCATAAAGTATGTGTTTCTAGCCAAGAAAATATCACTTGGGGGACATAAAAACAGGAATCATTAATCTCAGAGCTGTGGAGGTAGTATTTAGCAATTAGGGGTCTGCACCCAAAAAAAACATTCATTTTGGAAAATATGTCATGGTCTGCACGCAACATTTACACTTTGCACGCTACACATAGCACTATACATCCCCCACATAGCGCTCTGCACCCCCACATAGCGCTCTGGTCAAACATATAGCACTCTACACTTCCACATAGTGCTCTGCTCCGACAAATAGCTGTCTGCACCTCTCACTTAGCGCTCTGCAACCCCCAGATAGTGCTCTCCAGCCCCACATAACGCTCTGCATCCGCAAATAATGCTCTGCACCCCACACATAGCGCTCTATACCCCCACATAGCGCTCTTCACCCACACATAGCGATGTGTACGCCCCACATAGTGCTCTACACGCCCATGATCCCTGGTTGATCTTTTTGTTCTGCAAATTATTGAAATTAAATTAAATTCTGAAATTACTTTGCTTGGTGGTTCGCCTGGGACTTGTATCTATTGTTCTTCCTCTCCACGCAAAACCTCGAGAGAGACTTACATAGCAGAAACGTCGGGTTTGCTCTACCTTTTTGCAGTTTATCAAAAATAAAATAAAGATTTTTGAAATGTTCAAAATTTTCTCTTGTCCATATATGAGTGCTGATGTTATTATTAAAAATTTTGTTTAAAAGAACTGAAGTCCTCAGTGGTTGATACCTTTTAATGGCTAACTGAAAATATGGTAATAATAGCAGCTTTCGAGACTACTCAGGTCTCTTCTTCAGGCTCAATATAACACAAAATCTGAAGAGTCACATATTTATACACAACAGGACATAGAATGGGGCAATATGTCAGGTTTTGGCATTGTTTTCGACCTGTTTGTATTAAGTCCTGAATTGAGGCGCAGTATATGTAGTTTCTTTTCCTTGTTGTGGATCAGAAGGGTTCGTAGTCTGTAGTAGTATTGTTGTAATTTTTGTGTCAAGTTTTGGCTTTGTTCTCAACTTGTTTTGTATCTGTATCTGTTTCTTCAGATTTTGTGTTATATTGAGCCTGAAGAAGAGACCTGAGTAGTCTCGAAAGCTTGCTATTATTACCATCTTTTCAGTTAGCCATTAAAAGGTATCAACCACTGAGGACTTCGGTTCTTTTAAACAAATTATTTTATCTCTACTTGCTAACATGGTACAAAGATGTTATTATTGTAGTATATATGTTTACCTCAATAGCACCTACCCACTGAGTGGTAGAGCCTGACTTGCCTAATTTGCTATGGAACCTTTTAGGGGCATGGGTGAGGGCCTCTCAGCCTCCAGGGTCCAGGGAGTGGGCCCGGTAGCCTCCAGGGGCCACGGGGTGACCCTGGAAGGCTCCAGGTGCCAGTGTGAGGGTCCAGAATCTTACACAGTCCATTGAGTGGGCCTGGAAGCCTCCAGGACCATTGTGTGAGCCTGGTAACCTCCAGGTGCCAGTGTGAGGGCCCAACAGCCTCCAAGGGCAAGTGTGAGGGCCCAGCAGCCTCCAATATTCAGTGAGTGGGTCCAGAAGCCTCCAGGGGCCATTGTGTGAGCCTGGCAGCCTCAAGGGAACAGTGTGTTGGCCCGGCAGCCTCTACGGGCTTCTTTGTAGGCCTGGTAGCCTCCGAGGGCCAGTATGTGGCCCTGGTAGCCTCCAGGGGCCAGTGTGTGGCCCTGGCAGCCTTTAGGGGCCCGTGTGTGTATCTGGCGGCCTCTAGGGGCCAAGGTGAGGGCCTGGAAGCCTTCCGGGGTCAGTGTGTTTGCTAAGAAGCCTGTGTAATAGCTGGGCAGCCTCCCGAGGGTCAGTGATTGGGCCTGGCAGCTTCCAGGGGCCAATGTGTTTGCTGGGCAGCCTCCCAGGGTCATTGGGTGTGCCTGGCTTCCTACAGGGGCCTGAGTGTGTGTCTGGCAGCATCACGGGCACATGTGTTGGTATGGTAGCCTCCCTCCAGGGGCAAGTGGGAGGGTCTGGCAGGATCCAGGGGCTAGAGAGTGGGGTTGGCAGCCTACAGGAACTGAGTGTAGGCCTAGCAACCTCTAGGACCTCTTGTGTGGGCCTTACTGCCTCCCTGGAACCTTGAGTGCGCCTGACAGCCTCCAGGAACCCGAGTATGGGCTTGGCAGCATCCATGGGCCAGTTCATTTGCTCGCCTTCCTCCAGGGGCCAGTTCATTTGCTGGGCTTCCTCCAGGAGCCAGTTCGTGGGCCGGGCAGCCTCCAGGGGCCAGAATGTGGCCCTCTCAGCCTCCAGGTGCCTGTGTGTGGGCTTGACAGCCTCCAGGGGCCAGTGTGTGGGCTGCACAGCCTCCAGGGGCAAGGGTGTTGGCCAGGAACTTTTGAGGGGCATGAGTGAAGGCCTGGCAGTCTCCAGGGTTCAGTGAGTGGGCCCGGCAGCCTCCAGGGGTCACTGTTTGGGCCTGGAAGCCTCCAGGGCCATTATGTGAGCCTGTCAACCTCCAGGGGCCAGTGTGAGGGCCCGACAGCCTCCAAGGCACAATACGTGGGTCCGGCAGCCTTTAAGGGCCAGTGTAAGGGCCCAGCAGCCTCCAAGGTTCAGTGAGTGGGCCCAGAAGCCTCCAGGGGCCATTAAGCCTGGCAGCCTCAAGGGAACAGTATGTTGAGCCGGCAGTGTCCAGAGGCCTGTGTGTGGGCCTAGTAGCCTCCAAGGGCCAGTGTGTGGCCCTTGCAGTCTTCAGAGGCAACTGTGTGGCCCTGAAAGGATCCAAGGGCTAGGGTGTGGGTCTGGAAGCCTCCAAGGGCCAGTATGTGGACTTGGCATCCTCCAGAGGCCAGTGTGTTGGCTGGGCATCCTCTCGGGGTCAATGGGTGGGCCCGTCAGCCTCCAGGGGCCAGTGCGTTTGTCTGGCAGCCTCCATGGACCAGTGGGTGGGCCTAGCTGCATCCAGTGGCCAGTGTGCTTGATGGGAAGCCTCCTGAGGCCCCTACATTAGGTGAACAGCCTACAGGGTCCAGTGCGTTGGGTGGACAGCCTCCCGGGTCAGTGGCTAGAGCTGTCATTTTGTCGGGGCCACTGCATTTTCTGGAAATCCTCCAAGGGCTAGTGGGTGGGCCTGTTAGCCTCCAGGGGTTAAGTCATTTGCTGGGAATGCTCCAAGGGCAAGTGGGTGGACTTGGGAACATCAACAGACCAGTTTGTGGACCTGCCATCCTCCAGTGGTGAGTTCATGGGCCTGAAAGCTTCCAGGGGCCAGCCTCCTGAGGCCAGTTCGTTGGCTGGCCAGCCTCCATGGGCCAGTGGGTGGGCCTGACGTCTTCCAGAGGCAAGTTTGTGGGCTTTATAGCTTTTGGGGGACCAGTGTATGGGCCTGGCAGCCTCCAGTAACCAGTGGGTGTGCTTTCAGCCTTCAGGGTCCCTTGTGTGGCCCTGGCAACCTACAGGGGCCCTTGAGTGCTCCTGACAAACCTCTAGGGGCAGGTTTGTAGCCTTTACAACCTCCAGGGCTAGTGCATGGGCCTGGCAGCCTCCAAGGGCAAGTGGGTGAGCCTGGCTGCCTCCAGGGGCCCATGTGTGTGTCTGACAGCCTTCAGGGGCATATATGTTGGTATGGCAGCCTCCAAGTGCAAGTGCATGGGACTGGCAGCCTCCAAGGTCCAGTGCGTTGGGTGGGCAGCCTCCAGTTTATAGTGGTAGTGCCTAGCAGATTCCAGGGGCTAGGCTGTGGGTCTGGAAGACTCCAGGAACCTGAGTGTGTGCCTGGCAGCCTTCAGGGGCCATTGTATGAGCCTGGCAGCCTGAAGGGAACAGTCTGTTGGCCTAGTAGGCTCCAGAGGCCTGAGTGTGAGCGCGGTAGCCTCTGGGGGCAAGTTCATACGTCTGGTAGGCTCCAGGGGCCAGTGGATGGGCCTGGCAGCCTCAAAGGGCATATTTGTTGGCCATGTATCCTCCAGGGGCCAGTGCATGGGTCGGAAATCTTCCAGGGGCCATGGTTTTGTTTGTCTGCCTCTAGGGGCCAGTGCATTGGCTGAACAGCCTCCAGGTGTGAGATAATGAGTCTAGTAGGCTCCAGGGGCTAGTGCATGGGCCAGGCAGCCTCCAGCCGCTAGTGTTTTGCTTGTCTGCCTCCAGGGGCCAGTGCGTGGGTCTGGCAGCCTCCAGAGGCAAGTTGAGGTGCCTGTGTGCTTTCAGGGGCCCATGTGTGTGTCCAGCAGTCTCCAGGGGGACGTATGTTGGCCTGTCAGCCTCTAAGGGCCAGTGCATGGGACTGGCAGCATCCAAGGGCCACTGCATGTGACTAAAAGCCTCCAAGGTCCAGTGCGTTGGGTGGGCAGCCTCCAGTTTATAGTGTAAGGGCCTAGCAGAATCCAGGGGCCACTGTATGAGCGTGGCAGCCTCAAGGGAGCAGTCTGTCGGCCTGGTAGCCTCCAGAGGCCTGTGTATGGGCAAGGTAGCCTCTGGGGGTGAGTTCATGCATCTGGTAGGCTCCAGGGGCCTGTGGGTGGGCCTGGCTGCCTTCAAGGGCATGTTTGTTGGCCTTGTATAATCAAGGGGCCAGTGCATGGTTGGACAGCCTCCAGGGGCCAGTGTTTAGCATGGACCGCCTCCAGGGGTGAGTTCATGTGTCTGGTAGGCTCCAGGGGCTAGTGCATGAGCCAGGCAGCCTCCAGCCACTAGTGATTTGCTTGACTGCCTCCAGGAGCCAGTGAATTGGCTGTGCAGCCTCCAGGGGCACATGTGTTGGTCTGGCAGCCTCCAGGGATCAGTGGGTGGGCCTGGCTGCCTCCAAGGGCATGTTTGTTGGCCTTGTATAATCAAGGGGCCAGTGCATGGTTGGACAGCCTCCAGGGGCCAGTGTTTAGCATGTCTGCCTCCAGGGGCCAGTGCATTGGCTGGACCGCCTCCAGGGGTGAGTTCATGTGAGTTCATGTGTCTAGTAGGCTCCAGGAGCTAGTGCATGAGCCAGGCAGCCTCCAGCCGCTAGTGTTTTTCTTGACTGCCTCCAGGAGCCAGTGAATTGGCTGTGCAGCCTCCAGGGGCACGTGTGTTGGTCTGGCAGCCTCCAGGGATCAGTGGGAGGGCCTGACAGATTCCAGAGGCCAGTGGGTGGGCCTGGCAGCCTCCATGAACCCAAATGTGGGCCTGGTAGCCTCCAGGAGCCCTTGTGTGGGCCTGGCTGCCTCCCAGGAACCTTGAGTGCGCCTGACAGCCTTCAGGGGCATGTTCGTGGGCCTTACAGTTTCCAGGGGCCAGAGTATGGGCCTGACAGCCTCCAGAAAGCTGAGTGTGGGCCTGGCAGCATCTATGGGCCAGATCATTTGTTCACCTGCCTCCAGGGGCCAGTTGATTTGATAGGCTGCCTCCAGGAGCCAGTTCTTGGACCTGGCAGCCTCCAGAGGCCTGTGTGTTGGCTGGGCAGCCTTCATGGGCCAGTGGGTGTGCCTGGCTGCCTCCAGGGACCTGTGTGTGTCTGGCAGTATCCAGGGGCCTGTGTGTGTCTGACAGCATCCAGGGGCACATGTGTTGGACTTGCAGCCTCCAGGGGCCAGAGTCAGGGCCCGGCAGATTCCAGTTGCCATTGGGTGGGCCTGGCAGCCTTCAGGAACCTGAGTGTGGGCCTGGCAGCCTCCAGGAGCCATTGTGTGGGCCTGGCTGCCTCCCAGGAATCTTGAGTATGCCTGACAGCCTCCGGGGGTTTTGTGTCTTACAGTCTCCTGGGACCAGGATGTGGGCCTGACAGCCTCCAGGAACCCAAGTGTGGGCCTGGCAGCATCCATGGGCCAGATCATTTGCTTGCCTGCCTCCAGGGGACAGTTGATTTCCTAGGCTGCCTCCAAGAGCCAGTTCGTGGGTCGGGCAGTCTCCAGAGGCCAGTGCCTTGGCTGGGCAACCTTCCTGGCTCATTGGGTGTGCCTGCCAAGTTCAAGGGGCCAGAGTGTTTGCCTGGCAGCCTCCATGGGTCAGTGGGTGTGCCTGGCTACCTCCAGGTGACTATGCGTGTCTGGCAGCATCCAGGGGCACATGTGTTGGAATGGCTGCCTCCCAGGAACCTTGAGTGTGCCTGACAGCATCCAGGGTCAAGTTTTTGTGTCTTACAGTCTCCAGGGGCCAGAGTGTGGGCCTCACAGCCTACAGGAATCTGAGTGTGGGTCTAGCAGCATCCATGGGCCAGTTCATTTGCTCGCCTACCCCCAGGGGCCAGTTCATTTGCTGAGTTGCCTCCAGGAGCCAGTTTGTGGGCCTAGCAGCCTCCAGTGGCCAGCATGTGGCCCTCTCAGCCTCCAGGTACCTGTGCGTGTGCTTCACAGTCTCTAGGAACCAGTGTGGGGACCACACAGCTTCCAGGGGCCAGGGTGTTTGCCTGGAACCTTTCAGGGGCATGGGTGAGGGCCTGGCAGCCTCCATGGTCCAGCGAGTGGGCCCAGCAGCCTCCAGGGACCACTGTGTGGCTTGGAAGCCTCCATGGGCCAGTATGAGGGACCAGAATCTTACACAGTCCATTGAGTGGGCCTGTAAGCCTCCAGGGGCCCATGTGTGTGTCTGACAGCCTTCAGGGGCATATATGTTGGTATGGCAGCCTCCAAGTGCAAGTGCATGGGACTGGCAGCCTCCAAGGTCCAGTGCGTTGGGTGGGCAGCCTCCAGTTTATAGTGGTAGTGCCTAGCAGATTCCAGGGGCTAGGCTGTGGGTTTGGAAGACTCCAGGAACCTGAGTGTGTGCCTGGCAGCCTTCAAGGGCCATTGTATGAGCCTGGCAGCCTGAAGGGAACAGTCTGTTGGCCTAGTAGGCTCCAGAGGCCTGAGTGTGGGCGCGGTAGCCTCTGGGGGCAAGTTCATGCGTCTGGTAGGCTCCAGGGGCCAGTGGATGGGTCTGGCAGCCTCAAAGGGCATATTTGTTGGCCTTGTATCCTCCAGGGGCCAGTGCATGGGTCGGAAATCCTCCAGGGGCCAGGGTTTTGTTTGTCTGCCTCTAGGGGCCAGTGCATTGGCTGAACAGCCTCTAGGTGTGAGATAATGGGTCTAGTAGGCTCCAGGGGCTAGTGCATGGGCCAGGCAGCCTCCAGCCGCTAGTGTTTTGCTTGTCTGCCTCCAGGGGCCAGTGCGTGGGTCTGGCAGCCTCCAGAGGCAAGTTGAGGTGCCTGTGTGCTTTCAGGGGCCCATGTGTGTGTCCAGCAGTCTCCAGGGGCACGCATGTTGGCCTCTCAGCCTCTAAGGGCCAGTGCATGGGACTGGCAGCATCCAAGGGCCACTGCATGTGACTAAAAGCCTCCAAGGTCCAGTGCGTTGGGTGGGCAGCCTCCAGTTTATAGTGTGAGGGCCTAGCAGAATCCAGGGGCCACTGTATGAGCGTGGCAGCCTCAAGGGAACAGTCTGTCGGCCTGGTAGCCTCCAGAGGCCGGTGTATGGGCAAGGTAGCCTCTGGGGGTGAGTTCATGTGTTTAGCATGTCTGCCTCCAGGGGCCAGTGCATTGGCTGGACCGCCTCCAGGGGTGAGTTCATGTGAGTTCATGTGTCTGGTAGGCTCCAGGGGCTAGTGCATGAGCCAGGCAGCCTCCAGCCGCTAGTGTTTTTCTTGACTGCCTCCAGGAGCCAGTGAATTGGCTGTGCAGCCTCCAGGGGCACATGTGTTGGTCTGGCAGCCTCCAGGGATCAGTGGGAGGGCCTGACAGATTCCAGAGGCCAGTGGGTGGGCCTGGCAGCCTCCATGAACCCAAATGTGGGCCTGGTAGCCTCCAGGAGCCCTTGTGTGGGCCTGGCTGCCTCCCAGGAACCTTGAGTGTGCCTGACAGCCTTCAGGGGCATGTTCGTGAGCCTTACAGTTTCCAGGGGCCAGAGTATGGGCCTGACAGCCTCCAGAAAGCTGAGTGTGGGCCTGGCAGCATCTATGGGCCATATCATTTGCTCACCTGCCTCCAGGGGCCAGTTGATTTGATAGGCTGCCTCCAGGAGCCAGTTCTTGGGCCTGGCAGCCTCCAGAGGCCTGTGTGTTGGCTGGGCAGCCTTCATGGGCCAGTGGGTGTGCCTGGCTGCCTCCAGGGACCTGTGTGTGTCTGGCAGTATCCAGGGGCCTGTGTGTGTCTGACAGCATCCAGGGGCACATGTGTTGGACTTGCAGCCTCCAGGGGCCAGAGTCAGGGCCCGGCAGATTCCAGTTGCCATTGGGTGGGCCTGGCAGCCTTCAGGAACCTGAGTGTGGGCCTGGCAGCCTCCAGGAGCCATTGTGTGGGCCTGGCTGCCTCCAGGGGTTTGTGTGTCTTACAGTCTCCTGGGGCCAGGATGTGGGCCTGACAGCCTCCAGGAACCCAAGTGTGGGCCTGGCAGCATCCATGGGCCAGATCATTTGCTTGCCTGCCTCCAGGGGCCAGTTGATTTCCTAGGCTGCCTCCAAGAGCCAGTTCGTGGGCCGGGCAGTCTTCAGAGGCCAGTGCCTTGGCTGGGCAACCTTCCTGGCTCATTGGGTGTGCCTGCCAAGTTCAAGGGGCCAGAGTGTTTGCCTGGCAACCTCCATGGGTCAGTGGGTGTGCCTGGCTACCTCCAGGGGACTATGCGTGTCTGGCAGCATCCAGGGGCACATGTGTTGGAATGGCTGCCTCCCAGGAACCTTGAGTGTGCCTGACAGCATCCAGGGTCACGTTTTTGTGTCTTACAGTCTCCAGGGGCCAGAGTGTGGGCCTCACAGCCTACAGGAATCTGAGTGTGGGTCTAGCAGCATCCATGGGCCAGTTCATTTGCTCGCTTACCCCCAGGGGCCAGTTCATTTGCTGAGTTGCCTCCAGGAGCCAGTTTGTGGGCCTAGCAGCCTCCAGTGGCCAGCATGTGGCCCTCTCAGCCTCCAGGTACCTGTGCGTGTGCTTGACAGTCTCTAGGAACCAGTGTGTAGACCACACAGCTTCCAGGGGCCAGGGTGTTTGCCTGGAACCTTTCAGGGGCATGGGTGAGGGCCTGGCAGCCTCCATGGTCCAGCGAGTGGGCCCAGCAGCCTCCAGGGACCACTGTGTGGCTTGGAAGCCTCCATGGGCCAGTATGAGGGACCAGAATCTTACACAGTCCATTGAGTGGGCCTGGAAGCCTCCAGGGAAATTGTGTGAGCCTGTTAACCTACAGGGGCCAGTGTGAGGGCCTGACAGCCTCCAAGGTCCATTGAGTGGGTCTGGGAACCTCCAAGGGCCAGTATGAGGGCCCAGCAGCCTCCCAGTTTAAGTGAGTGGGCCTAGCAGCCTCCTGGGGCATATATCTATGTTGGTATGGCAGCCTCCAAGTGCCAGTGCATGCCAGCCTCCAGTTTATAGTGGAAGGGCCTAGCAGATTCCAAGTGCCAGGGTGTGGGTCTGGCAGACTACATGAACCTGAGTGTGGGCCTGGCAGACTTCAGGGGCCATTGTATGAGCCTAGCAGCCTCAAGGGAACAGTCTGTCGGCCTGATAGGTTCCAAAGGCCTGTGTTTTGGCCCGGTACCCTCTGGGGGCAAGTTCATGCGTCTTGTAGGCTCCAGGGACCAGTGGGTAGGCCTGGCAGCCTCCAAGGGCATGTTTGTTGACCTTGTATCCTCCAGGGGCCAGTGCGTGGGTCGGGAAGCTTCCAGGGGCCAGTGTTTTGCTTGTTTTCTCCAGGGGCCAATGCATTGTCTTGACTGCCTCCATGGGCCAGTGTGTGGGCCTTACAGGCTCCAGGGCCCAGTGCATGGGACTGGCATCCTCCAGGGGCCAGTAGGTTTGCTGTGCAACCTCCAGGGGTCCTTTTGTGGGGCTGGCTGCCTGCCAGGGCCCTAGAGTGTGCCGGATATCCTCCAGGGGCCTGGAACCTTCCAGGGGCATGGGTGAGGGCATGGCAGCCTCCAGGATCCAGTGACTGGGCCTGGCAGCCTTCAGGGTCCACTGTATGCTCTTGGAAGTCTCCAGGGGCCAGTGTGTGGCCCTAAAAGCCTCCAGGAACCAGTGTGTGGACTTGGCTGAATTCAAGGATCCATGTAGGAGCCTGGCAGGCTCTAGAGGCCATGGTGTGGGCCTGTTAGCCTCCTGGGGCCAGTGTTTGCTGGGAAGCCTCCATGGACCCCTGTCATAGCTGGGTAATGTCTAGGGGCCAGTAGGTTGGCTGGGCAGCCTCCTGGGGTCAGTGCGTTGGCCTAGTAGCCTCAATGGTCCAGTGGGTGGGCCTGGCTGCCTCCATTTGCCAGTGGACTGGCCTGGCTGCCTCCAGGGGCCTGTGCATTATCTAGGCAGCTTCCCGGGTAAGTGGCTGGGTCTTTCAGTCTCCCGGGGTCACTGCGTTTACTGGGAATCCTCCAAGGGCCAGTGGGTGGGCCTGGCAGCCTCTAGGAGCCAGGTCATTTGCTGGAAATGCTCCAAGGGCCAGTGGAGGACTTGGAAACCTGCCAGCCTCCAGTGGCCAGTTCATGGGTCTGAAAGTTTCCAGGGGCCAGTGGGTAGGCTTGGCAGCATCCCGAGGCCAGTGCGTTGGCTGGGCAGCCTCCAGGGGCCAGTGAGTTGGCCTGATGGCTTCCAGGGGCAAGTTTGTTGGCTTTACAGCCACCATGGCCCAGTGCATGGGCTTGGAAGCCTCCAGGAACCTGTGGGTGTGCTATGCAGCCTCCAGGGGCCCTTGTGTGGGCCTGGTTGCCTCCCGAGGCCCTTGAGTGTGCCAGATAGCCTGAAGGGGCAAGTTTGTGGGCATTACAGTCTCCAGGGCCCAGTGTGTTGCCTGGCAGCCTCCAGGGGCAAGTGGAGATGCCTGTCTGCCTCCAGCAGCCCGTGTGTGTGTGTCTGGCAGCCTCCAGGGGCATGTATGTTGGTATGGCAGCCTCCAAGTGCCAGTACATGGGACTGGCAGCCTCCAAGGTCCAGTGCGTTAGGTGAGCAACCTCCGGGGGTCAGTGGGAGGGCCTGGCAGATTGCAGGGGCCAGGTTGTGGGCCTGACAGCCTCCAAGGTCCATTGAGTGGGTCTGGCATCTTCAAGGTGCATGTATGTTGGTATGGCCGCCACCAAGTGCCAGTACTTGGAACTGGCAGCCTTTAAGGTCCAGTGCATTGGGTGAGCAGCTTTCAGTTTATAGTGGAAGGGCCTAGAAGATTCCAGGGGCCAGGGTGTGGGTCTGGTAGACTCCAGGAGCTTGAGTGTGGGCCTGGCAGCCTTCAGGGGCCATTGTTTGAGCCAAGCAGCCTCAAGGGAACAGCCTGTTGGCCTGGCAGCCTCCACAGGCCTGTGTGTTGGCAAAGTAGCCTCTGGGGCAGAGTTCATAAGTCTGGAAGGCTCCAGAGGCCTGTGGGTGGACCTGTCAGCCTCCAAGGGCATGTTTAATGGCCTTGTGTCCCTACCAGGGGACAGTGCATGGGTTGGACAGCCTCCAGGGGCCAGTGTTTTGCTTGTCTGCCTCTAAGAGCCAGTGCATTGGCTGAACAGCCTCCAGGGCTGAGTTCATGTGTCTGGTAGGCTCCAGGGGCTAGTGCATGGGCCAGGCAGCCTTCAGCCGCTAGCGTTTTGTTTGTCTGCCTCCAGGGTCCAGTGCGTTGGATGTGCAGCCTCCAGGGACCAGTGTGTGGGCCTTACAGGCTCGAGGGCCCAGTGCATGGGACTGGCATCCTCCAGGGGTCAGTGGGTATGCTGTACAGCCTCCAGGGGTCCTTTTGTGGGCCTGGCTGCCTCCCGGGGCCCTTGAGTGCACCGGATATCCCTCAGGGGCAGGATAGCCCCCAGGGGCAAGTTTGTGGGCCTTTAAGTCTCCAGGGCCCAGTGCGTGGGTCTGGCAGCCTCCAGGGGCAGGTGGAGGTGCCTGTGTGCTTGCAGGGGCCTGTGTTTGTCCGGTAGTCTCCAGGGGCATGTATGGTGGCCTGGCAGGCTCTAAGTGCAAGTGCATGGGACTGGACGCCTCCAAGGGCCAGTGCATGGGACTGACAGCCTCCAAGGTCCAGTGCGTTGGGTGGGCAGCCTCCAGTTTATAGTGTGAGGGTCCTGAGGGACTATCAGGCTGATTCTATACATACCAGTAGTGGTCAGCCCGGATGTTTAGGTTTTGAAATCCAAGAAAGTAAAGTTTATAAAATCATCAGCTTCTTGAGTGACAGCAGCTGAGGATCAGAAAATATCTGGGGGCAATTCATAGTTATCACCTCTACTTCTTAGAATTAGCATAAGTATTATACAATCTATTTATTTTGACTTGCAGGACCTGTGCTGAGGGGATACTCATGTGACCAGAAGGGGTGGGGCTCCACATTGCCCTCACCGTAGCCAGCACCGCCAACAAAGCATCTCACCCGTTCCACCACCCTGCTCCACACAGTCCCAACTGCAGCTAGCACAGAGCATCTGTGACACCCGTCGCACAACCCTGCTCCACACAGCCACCACGGCACCTGCAGCTAGCACAGCCCCCACTGCAGCATCGCCCTACTCCAGCACCAGCCCTGCCTCCTGTTACCACCACCGCTGCCGCCCCCCCTCCGCTAAAACACCACGGGAGTATAAGATGGAACCCCCCTTTTTTTCCCTTTTTTATCTCTAAATTAGGGGTGCGGCTTATAATACGGTGCGTCTCATAAAGCGAAAAATACGGTGTATATATATGTGTACAGAATTATTAGGCAAGTTGTATTTTAGAGATTTTTTTTTTATTATTGATCAACAACTATGTTCTCAATCAACCCAAAAGACTCATAAATATCAAAGCTTAATATTTTTGGAAGTTGGAGTGGGTTTTTTAGATTTGGCTATCTTAGGAGGATATCTGTTTGTGCAGGTAACTATTACTGTGCAGAATTATTAGGCAACTTAATAAGAACCAAATATATTCCCATCTCACGTGTTTATTTTCACCAGGTAAACCAATATAACTACACAAAATTTAGAAACACACATTTCTGACATGCAAAAATAAAACTCAAAACGTTAGTGGCCAATATAGCCACCTTTCTTTATGATGACACGCAACAGCCTACCATCCATAGATTCTGTCAGTTGCTTGATCTGTTTACGATCAACATTGCATGCAGCAGCCACCACAGCCTCCAGACACTGTTCTGAGAGGTGTACTGTTTTCCCTCTCTGTAGATCTCACATTTTATGAGGGACCACAGGTTCTTTATGGGGTTCAGATCAAGTGAACAAGGGGGCCATGTCATTATTTTTTCATCTTTAGACCTTTACTGGCCAGCCACGCTATGGAGTAGTTGGATGCATGTGATGGAGCATTGTCCTGCATGAAAATCATGTTTTTCTTGATCGATACCAACTTCTTCATATACCACTGCTTGAAGAAGTTGTCTTCCAGAAACTGGCAGTAGGTCTGGGAGTTGAGCTTCACTCCATCCTCAACCCGAAAAGGTCCCACAAGGTCATCTTTGATGATATCAGCCTATACCAGTACCCCACCTCCACCTTGCTGGCGTCTGAGTCGGAGTGGAGCTCTCCGCCCTTTACTCCAGCCTCTGGCCCATCCATCTGGACCATCAAGAGTCACTCTCATTTCATCAGTCCATAAAACCTTTGAAAAATCCGTCTTAAGATATTTCCTGGCCCAGTATTGACGTTTTATCCTATGTTTCTTGTTAAAAGGTGGTGATCGTTTTTCAGCCTTCCTTTCCTTGGCCATGTCCCTGAGTATGGCACACCTTGTGCTTTTTGATACTCCCGTAACGTTGCTGCTCTGAAATATGGCCAAACTGGTGGCAAATGGCATCTTGGCAGCTTCACACTTGATTTTCCTTAATTCATGGGCAGTTATTTTGCGCCTTTTTTGCCCTACACGCTTCTTGCAACCCTGTTGGCTATTTGCCATGAAACGCTTGATTGTTCGGTGATCACGCTTTAAAAGTTTGGCAATTTCAAGATTGTTGCATCCCTCTGCAAGACATCTCACAATTTTGGACTTTTCAGAGCCCGTCAAATCTCTCTTCTGACCTATTTTGCCAAAGGAAAGGAAGTTGCCTAATAATTAAGCACACCTTATATAGGATGTTGATGTCATTACACCACAACCCTCCTCATTACAGAGATGCACATCACCTTATTTACTTAATTGGTAGTTGGCTCTCATGCCTATACAGCTTGGAGTAGGACAACATGCATAAAAATGATCATGTGATCAAAATACTCATTTGCCTAATAATTCTGCACACAGTGTAGTTGGACATAGTATCTTAGATTGACATAAGAGCATAGTTTGGTGTTACCGTTCTAGTTTTTCATTGTTTATATCTGTATTGTTTATCCCCATTTAGTATGTGCTTCATGGACAATGCTACCAAAATAGGGAGTGGTAGAGAATGTTATATAGGGACTAATATTGAATTGGAGGGTAGGAGAGGATACAATACTCATGAAAGTGACCTATAATGAACTGGTGGAAAAGAGGAAACAAACCAGAGACATCATGAATTTGAGGAAGAAAGGACACAAAACAGGGACCTATAATGTATTTGGGGAAGAGAGGACACATGACAGAGACATAGATTGAATTGTGGGAGATAGTCACAGTTGCTGATTAATTTATATTTATTGGGTGAAATTATAATTAATGGAGGACTCAGGGCTAGCATATCAATTTACATTTGGAATGGTGAGTGACTAATTCTATAGTAATTGTGTGGTAAATATTTGTATTTTGGGAAGCAGTGTGGCAGTTTTTTTAATCAGGAGGCAATTGTTTATTCCTTGTTTTAAAGATGGCAGTGATCAATGCAGCAAAGCAAGTCATGGCTAGAAAATATTGACATGAAGATCTGACCAGATGAGGAAGAAGAAACAAAAGACAACTGTAATCAGAAGTGATATCTTTGGTAAGTACATATAACTTATCTATACTGTATGTAAGATTGGGATCTTTGAGACTTAGGGGGGCTTCACACGTTGCGACATCGCTTCCGAAATATCGTCAGGGTCACGTCGTTATTGACGCACATCCGGCGCCGGTAACGACATCGCAACGTGTAAATCCTAGATGCGCCAATAAAGGATCGCAAAAGCGTCGAAAATCGGTGATCTGTGTAGCGTCGGTCATTTTCATAATGTCGGGTCGACGCAGGTACGATGTTGTTTGTCGTTCCTGCAGCTCCACACATCGCTGTGTGTAAACCCGCAGGAGCAAAAAACATCTCCTTACCTGCGTCCCGACGGCAATGCGGAAGGGAGAAGGTGGGCGGGATGTTATGTCCTGCTCATCTCTGCCCCTCCGCTTCTATTAGCCGGCCGATTTGTGACGTCGCGGTGACGTCGCTGTGATGCTGAACGCACCTCCCCCTTGAAGGAGGGATAGTTCGGCAGTTACAGCGACGTCGCCAAGTAGGTATGTGCGTGTGAAGCTGCCGCAGTGTTAGGTCCTGGTGGTGGAAGCACTGGACCGTACACCGGACTTCCCTAGTGAGGCAACCAGGCCGGTCACCCCACCAGAGGGCCTTGATGCACGGCAGCCGAAGCACTACGGGTAGCAGGACAGTCCGTTCAGAGAACCGGGATGAAGAAGTCCCTGGGACCACAGAGTCTCTGAAGGTAGTCCGGGTGGCGAGGCTCAGGTTCGGAGGCCAGGATGCGATGTCAGGCAGAATCCGGAACCAGCTGAGCGAGGGGGTCGGTCACCACACAGATCCAGGGATCGGAGACTGGAGGGACTGAAGAGGTGGCGGACAGTCACCGACCGGAGTTCCGGAACCGTCGTGGTCAGGACCGGATGGCGTGGTAGGAGCGGCTCTACGAGACAGATAAAGTCAATACTGGACAAGGCACAGGAGGACCTGACTCCTAGCTTACTAAACACGAAGAACAGGCCCCGCCCACCTGGAGAAGGAACCCCTATATACCCTGTACCTGTGTAGTCAATATCCTGTCTCTGGACGCTGGCCCTTTAAGAGAAGGTCAATGACCGCGCGCGCGCCCTAACGCGCGTGCGCGAGGCACGGGTGCCAGAAGCCAAGGCAGGAAGCGGTGCACAGTGAGCAGGAGTGCCCAGCAGAAGGCTCAGCGTCACAGAGGGGTGCCGGGAGTGGGGAACAGGATGCCTGGAGGACACAGGTGAGGGAGAGGGAGCAAGGAGGCTGCGGAGAGGAGGATCGGGGACCGGAGCGGTGCGCAGGGAGTGCCGTCGGGAACCGGGGAACGGGACACGGCGACCGGGGAGCGTGGCACAGGAGCCGGGGAGTGTGGCACAGGAGCCGGGGAGCGTGACACGTAGCGATAATGTTCGCTACGGCACCAATCACCACATATCGCATGTGCGACGGGGGTGGGTTCTATCGCGCTCGACATCGCTAGCCGATGCTAGCGATGTCGCAATGTGCAAAGTACCCCTTAGAGCATGTCCTATTCTGATCCAATTTTGAGGATCACAATAAAATGTAATCAATGGTCTGTGTGCTATCTGAGAAATATATTGTATCTGTTTGTATTGTACAGCACCGTCCTATAATATATAGTATCCCTTTCTATGTATAGCACCTTCCCTTTAGCATAGTTTTTTCTCCTATTATGTAGAGCACAGTCCCTTATCATATAGTGCCCTCCCTTTTTATGTATGGAACCTTCAAAATATTCACATTGTATCCTTTTTTGTTATAGCACAATCCCTTACATAGGGTATTATCTTGTGATTTTTGTTATTTCTAGTGCCTTCTCTTGAATGAGGGGACACTATGCAATAATAGATGGCGCTATACATAACTAGAGAGAATGCTTTGTAGTAAGAGATGGTGCTATACATAATTGAGGTAAAACAGTATACAGTATATAATATATAGCTTCTTGCCATAAAAGGAGAAGGGCCTAGAAACACTTCTTGCACAGGGGACCTAAGCCTTTAATTTCTGTTCTTGCTGAAAATGGTCTTTATAAGGATAATAAAAGAGCATTTCAATGGTTATTTCCATCTCACTCTTCCATGGCTGAGATATGAGTAATCTATTCATGCTACAACAGAAACAACTGTGAATGTGTAAGCTATGTGGTTCCCGTAATTCAAATAAAAATGAAGCTGAGATACGGAAACAGCACACCCTAGGGGTTCTTACCTGTCTCTATAGCTCCACCTCCAGTGGTTAAAGCAATAATTTATTGTTCTCATTTCAGCCATGGACAGCCCCTCTTGAGTTTTTTCAACTGGCTTTTTCTGGGTCGTGAACACAAGAATTGTTTTATTTTATTAGGAGAATAAGAGTGTAATTAATGGGGACCCAATATGTTAGGGAATTGTCCTTTAGCTCTTATGTGCTATAACAATTGGCCTTTAATTTAGCATGGCATTAAAGATCCAGGGAAGGAGAATTCAATAGGCAGCTGACTTTGACAGCAATCATTTGACGTGTGCGTCTTGTGAGATGTATGTATGCCTTGAACAGCTGTTCGAGGGTGAATATGTCTGCACTCGATGTCAGCATGTTACAAATTTGGAAGCCCAGGTAATGGATCTAAATATGCAGCTTGCAACACTCAGGAGCATTGCAAACCTGGAGATGAGTTTAAAGCTCACTGAGCATGCTCTGGCTGGAGCCAGTAATATGGAGGAGAGTAGACGTGGGAAAGTTCAAGACACAGAATTAGGTAGCTGGGTAGCAGTTAGAAGAAGGGAAAAGTGTCAGGGAGCCTAGCTCTGACCTGGCACAACCTAGTAAATATGCCTGTTTAGCGGTTATTGGGGTTGCATGGCCAGGACTAGGATCACTGCAGCAGGACATTGCTGCTAGCAACCAGGAAAATAACTGCTGTAGGAAGGAGGGAAATAGTAGAGCAGGAAAGGCCATACAGATGTTGGTAGTAGAGGACTCTATAATTTGATCTCTAAATGACACGCTGACAAGAGTTTGCAACTATATTTTGCCTAATTTGCATACTGATTTCTGCTAATTATCACACAATATTGGTCATCCTTTTTAATACCATTATGATCCTCGAATGTGTATCACTAAAATGCTTGGTTGTCAAACCAGTTGTCACTAACGCATGTATATCTTCTTCGCTTAAAAGGAATCTGTCACAAGGCTTTTGCTACCTCATCTGACAATAAAGGTACCGTCACACTTAGCGACGCTCCAGCGATCCCACCAGCGATCTGACCTGGCAGGGATCGCTGGAGCGGCGCTACATGGTCGCTGGTGAGCTGTCAATCAGGCAGATCTCCACAGCGATCAGAGATCAGCTACCAGTGACCCGTGTAATGACGCTGTGCTTGGTAACCATAGTAGATAACAGAGAGCAGTAGAGATGGGTTTCAAAGCCGCGCCAATGACCCACAGATCATGAAAGCTTAAGATTAATGTTGCTTTATTTCATGCACAGGTCTACGCGTTTCAGGAGACACAGCTCCCTTCCTCAGGACAAAGAGCCATGACCGGCTCCAACGCTGAAGACACCCGGTGTCTTCAGCCTAGGAGATACGGTTCCAACTCGAAGATCAAAGAAACGCTTATCTTCAAGATTCATTCTAATTTCTTTCAGCCTAGGATCCAGCTGTAGGATCACAAAACTGTTTCACTGCTCAACTCTGAGCCCACAAATTTGCTTGGAGAACTCAGGTTGGGAAAACTCAGTCACCTTGCTACATATTTTGCTGTGCTCAGTCAGCTTCCTAAGCTTGTCATTATGGAGAATAGATAAAGCCGGTCCTTTGAGCGCTAATAATAGATCTATTATCTCAAATTTTCTTTGTGAATAATTATGCTTTATTTGTGACAATTAGATAAAAATAAAGCTCTTGTTATCAAGAGAGAAGTGGGAGGAGGAGATGGAGATCTGCCTCT